>NW_017537021.1:163940-176509 GCF_001853355.1 Bactrocera latifrons
TTCGGCAACAACTTCGACTTCGTATTAACTGCGAGGGATTAAAGCGATGCCAGCATACAAAAGGCGTAACAACAACTTAGTCGAATAACAACAAGAACAGCAACAAAAGCAAYGACAACACGGAAATAATAAGTGGCGTGATTGTAGCGCGCCAAAAAGCAGGCGATACAACGCAACATAGAACAACAAAAGCAAAAACAACAACAGACAGCGCATCGCCTCTGCAGCAGTTTGTGGCAGGCACGTTGTTGCTGCTTGCTGTCGTTGGCTTGCCGCTGCCGACAAGCTGTATGCATTCCCCATTTTGGCAAAGTGTTAAAGGTGCGTGTACCGAAGTGTTGTTGTGCAACACAACTACAACCTTCTATATATATATTTSTGTATATTTACCGTGAATTGTTGTCACATTATCAAGCATTTGCTGTTAGCGCGCCGACGAGCAGCGAGCGTTTTCTGATTTCGATCGCGCGCGCCACAAAACGTTTGCTTCAATTGAATTCCACGCACACACACAGAGAGATAACTTACAYATTACACGCGTGTGTGTGTGTGTTTACGCAGCGCAACAAAAGCAGTGAAAAATTATGCAAACGAAAATTGTTGTAAATAAAATTATAGCGAAGAAAAAATAAAATCAAAAGAAAATTATGCATAAAGTGTCTGTCGTCGCGCAGCTCAGATTGTTATTGTACTTTAGGCGTAGCTTGCGAGCGTGCGACCCACTGGTCGCTGCCACCAAATGCCTTCATTTGGTATTCTATGTGTCAACGACGCACATTCACAATTGCTGTAATTTTTTATGGSCTTTTAATTTTTTCGCCGTTTATTTCTTATTTGCCGTGATTATTTGTTCGATCACCTACTCCTCTACACATTTGGCATCAAAATGCATGCGGTGTCGTTATTTATATGAGCCTTGACGCGCTTACAATTGAATATTTTTCAGTCGGTTATTTCTCTATATTGCCGCTTTGTTCAGCCTTCGATATCAAAGAGCATGTGTCCATACATATATGATTAGATATAAATATTGTGGTGCGCCCGTTTGGTTTATTTTTTTTTTTTATTGTTTTTCTTTTTTTTTTTGTCTGTTTGATATCTTGATGGATGCGCGCTGGTGTGTGACCCTGTGGGAAATTTTTATTTATTTAGAAACTGAAGTTTCAAAAATTAGTTTTAACATTTGTATGCAATAAATTTGTAGTTTTATATTATATCAATTGGAATTTTCATTCTTGAGTGCAACTATACAGCTGAATGATTAGTTACAAAATATTTTTTAGAAATTTTTCCTGAAATGGTTTTTTTTTTTTTTAAAAACAAAACACCCTCCAACAAATTTTTGTTTAATCATTTTCTAAAGAGTGTCATATAYGGTTTTTGATTAATCGCCAAATTTTTTACATAACCTGCTGTTCGCTTAAAAAATTAAATGTTATAATAACTGTACATAAATGAATATCAAATTTCTGTTTCTTGGCTAAAATTATTTTTTCGAGTTATTTATTTTAAAGTTGGAACCAAATCGTTAGCTTCTTGYAAGTTTATGGAAATTTAGTTTTATATTATTATGAAAATCAAGAACATGATTTTGATCAGTCAGTTTGTATGGCAGTTTTATGCTTTAGTGGTCCGATATTGGTAGTTCCAAAAAATTAGCCGCTTTTTGAGAAGAAACAAATTTCAAATTGATATCTCAAAAGCTGAGATACTAATTCGCGTATACACACACARATAGACGGACATGGCTAAACCGATTTAGCTCGCACATTTGCAGGCGAAGGAAAAACGATATAATAGAAACCACTCATATTGAGTTCTGGTTATAAGATTTTTAAATACARTACTGGCTATATGTGACAGCGGGAGATGAAATTATGATGCTATTTATATGTAATATGGTGTAGAGAATCGTAAGCATTAAAACCCATAATTTCGCTTTTTTTACGATAAGTTGTTTAACTATGGATTAAACTAAACAGTTGTTATTAAAATTAAAGGTTAGTTGATTTTTGTAATAAGTTCAAGTTCATCTAATTTTTGTAATGAAAAACGGTATATTACTTAGGGGGTAATTGCTGATCAGGAGGAATTACTAACTGGTTTTATTTAGATTTAATCTAATCTTTTTATTTTCGCCATAAACTTGTGTCATCAATTGAAACGTTTCGGTAAAAGTCTTAACAACTTGAACCAAAATTTAACGTTGGCTCATTTTCGCACCGATAGCAGAGACATACTGGAACTTAAAACGCAATAACTTCACTTTCAATCAATGAAATGCCATGAAATTCTCACTGCACAATCGATAAAGGCAACACATTTCGCCACCAGCTTGCGCTCCAAAAAGTCCTGCTTACCTTGGAAAGCTCCTTGTAAGCTTTCTCCCTTTCTTTATAGAGGATAATAGCAACAAGTTTGAAATATAAAATTCTTTATTAGGCAGCTTCTAAACTGTTTAACAAATTATTTGCTYTATTTTTACTACATGAAAATCTCATGTCAAATTTTGAACTTTGATGATATAAAAATGAGAAAATTTACACGTCCGGTTTYCTTGTGACATTAAAACCTACATTTTCCTCAAAAGCAAAAACCTCATTTACATTTAGAGAAGTGTTTGCAAAAAACTATATATATATTTATAATTTTTGYCAATAATTGGCTTCAGGAAGGTCTCTTTTAAATCTTCAACAATAACCTGTACGTATTTTTCCGTTCCATTTCCCTTGACATTTAGCTGTTWCAAAAAAGCTGTGAATGATTGATAAAATAAAAATCAGCACAAAGCTTGCGGGACAAAAGTAATTGTATCCAGTCTTACAATCATGAGGTTTTATTACATCGAAAAATTTGTAATAATAAAATTTGTAYACTGTCCTTGAAATTAATTTCCTCATGGTAATTAACTCTTAAATTGATCACAAGCTAGTTCCTTTAAWAGTTTTTCTCAAAAATTCAACACCGCTAACCCTCTTGAACTGTTGTGTACGTACGCCGCTGTTTGGTGTTTAACAAGTAAATAATACCCCGTCGTTAAAGCAGAGCAATAATTTTTCATGTGATTTTAGTTTATTAAATATACATTTTCATGAACAAGTAAACTAAAGGCTTCACGGTTGCATAAAAATAGTACATAAATAAGATAAGGCCAAAAAAATTATGAATATCATACAGCTCTGTTTACTTGCCAGAGTGATTGCAAGGCCACCTGGGAGATAAGTGTGTTCTGCAATTAAATTTGAAAAACTTATGAACATTAAAAATGTGATATTATTGTTTCGAAATCRTATACGTTGAATGGCGCATTTAAGTTATTAAAAAATATAACATTTTACATAAAATTAGTAAATTAAAAATTTATTTGAACATGTTTACAAAATTCATAAAAATTTCTGCGCATATAATAAATTTTGGTATTTTAGAATTTAGTGAAATTTTTTACACAATCTTTTCAAWTTAAATGATGTATTTTTATATATTTATATTATTAATTTAAAGTGTGTTTTGAGAAAAACGCGTTTAGAATTTGAGATGTGCACTACGAGCGCTCCGAACGTCTAGCGGTATTATTATTTTTGGGCCTTTTTCGAAACCTTCCAATGGTGAAGTGAGTTTCTATATTAATTCTGAGGGTATAAAGGAAAAGAAAATGCAAAACAAAAAAAATTAATATTTTTAAAATTACCCTACTGACCCCTTCAAAGCACAAAAACAAATTAAAAACAAATTATTTTGGAAACTCAAACGTTGAAACATACTTTCTTCCATAAAAAATATGACAACGCTCGCTTTTTGATTAATTGCAAAATTATTTTTAAAATATATACACTAAATAAGGTCTTCAATACCATGCAGCTCCTAAAAAAATCCCATAAAAGTTTTTTCAACATATTATATTTTGAGTTACGCAACCAAACTATAGAAACTTTTTCATCTTTAATCTTACACTCAAAATTACAACAAGCTTTTCTTTTCCAAATAATAAATATCCTCATATTTTAAAATGCAACTTCATGAACCTAGTATTTCACAATTTTTAATTATTTTTTACCCTTTTCCACTTTCAAACTGCCAATAGATTAGCAATCACACCCACCAAGTTTGTGTCTTAAGTCTTTTGTCTCAATGCCGTCTGGTTGCTTGGGTGTGGGAAGCGCTTAATTTTCAAGTAATCTGCGCCAATGTCTGGCTTATGGTGACATATTCTGAYACAGAAATTCACAACAAAAAAAAACCCAAACGTGCTAATAGCTAAAGTCATAGCTACAGCAATAAAAACTGCAACAAATTATAGACATGAGAAAATGACATTACATATACAAAAGCAGTGATCGTAAAGAACAATACGAGCCGTTATGATGTCATGTGGTGAAAAACGCAATAAACAAAGTAATCTCAAAGATTTTTTGGTATTTTTTTTAAATGTATTTTTTTCTTATTTTTTGAGAGCATTTAAATTGTATTTGCAGACAACATAATCAATTTTTAAAAGYGTTTCAAAAAAGTTAAATAAAAATTTGAATAAATTATTGCTAATTTGTTTTTACTWGATAAAAATTTAAACCAACCAGCGTTAAATTGTAATTAAACACCTGTTGGCTGTAATTGCGATAACGCGCACGCAATCCACTTAAATTGCGTTAAAAACACACGCCCGAACTAAAACTGAAATAAAAATTGTGGAGTTGAAAAAGATATAAAAAAAAAAAATACAAAATATTAATAGCATGTCGGCAAAAATTTGAAAAATCACGTAAACATGTTTACAAATTGTCGCTTATATCTCCATAAGCCTTGCACGCATATAAATTACACATGTTTATAGCGGTATTAATTTATCAAGCGAGACTTGCGCGCGTTGGTGGCGTATTGCTTAGCCATGGTCGCTTGTGTGCAGCTCACTTTCTCGCTGTCACACGCACTCTCATAAGCGTTTATTCATATTTCGCGCTTGTTTTTCTGCACGAATTTTTCGAGTGAAAAACTTCATTTGTCAACAGGTTTTTTGTCTCAAGCCTTTAATTTATCGCCCAGCACAGCCAATCGCTTAATTTACTAATTTCCAGTTGATAAAATGTGCATGCTTYAAAAGCAACAACAGCAGCAACAAACACGGCATTTAATTGCTACGATTTAACGCTTAAATGCAGCTTAGGCTTTGATTACTTGCACGACGGCTGSTGGTAATTCCAGTAGCTTAAGATGATGTGTGTAAATGCAGGCGATATTAATCACTTAAATGTATGTGCATGGTTAAGAGGAAATAAGTGATTAAATATTTTTAACCACGATAAACCTTCACATAAAGCGATTTTGAGGCGAAATTTTAGTTTCAGCTTCATTGCAGCGAGTTCACAAATGCACTTAAAGTACATAACTATATTGATAATAAATGAGTGTAACTTACTTTAGTCTGATGGCATGATCAACTGATTATTTAGCATTTTTAAATATGCGACATTTCTTATAAGATAAGRCCTATTTAATTATAATCACTAAGGAATATACTTATTTACCATAATTATTWATTATTATGCTAACAAATTGATCTAGGTTCATAACGTATTTAAAAACTTTGAATGACTTTGARTGGAGTGCCCATCAGATGGTGTTGGGCCTTTCCAAAAATAATAGTAATTAATGTAAATAATATGACAATCAACAGTGATTTGCGAACCAAGTTGCAATTTCGATAACTATTTGTTTGATGACTGGAGATATTTCGTCTTGTTCTCGTTCACAACCAGCCCTGTACGCTTCGTTCCTTACTTCTATTGGAGAAAGCAGAGCTGACGGCGTGGTTGCTGAGGCCAATGGCATCAATATTATCGGTGTACATCAGCGGCTTAACACTCTTAAAGAAGACTGTACCTTCTCTTTTCAGCTCTGCAGCTCGAAACCTCGTTTGGTATCGTACGAGTAGGAGAGGTCCTTCTTTATCCTGATGGAGCTTTTGGTGTTGCCCAACGTTATTTTACACAGCCGTATTAGTTTTACGGGGATACCAAATTCAGGCATTGCGGCATAAGAGCRGCTCATTTTTGCTCTGTCAAAAGCAGATTTGAAATCGGCGAAGAGGTGGTGTGTGTCGATCTTCTTTTGGTGCGTCTTTTCCAAATTTAGCGCATGGTGAATCTGCCCAGTTTTTGATTACCCAGGCCTCCAGCATAATCTTTCTCACTATATGCGCGATAGTACCTTATATGCGATGTTGAGGAGGCTTATCCCAYGGTTGTTGGTGCAGATCGTAGGGTCTCCTTTTTTGTAGATTGAATTKGAATTCCCATCATCGGGTATGCTTTCATCCGATCATATTCTATAAAAAACCTAATGTATGCTCCTTCGCCGCTATATTTGAAGCTACCAGCTGTTCTTTTGAGTTTTCCGAAAACCAATAGTTTCATGTGCACCTGTACGCAAGCAAGCAAAAAGCGGGAGTGCAAGTCGAGTAAAAAATCGTTCGGTAGTCTATTCATTGATTGCAGTTTTTCGTTTTTTGCTGCACAGAGGCGGGTGCTTATCTTGGCTGCAACAAGATAATGGTCCGAATTAATGAGAGGACCTCAGAACACACGCAGGTCTAAAACACTAGAAACGTCTTTCAACTATCACAACATGATCGATGTGATTGGTGGCTTTTCGTTCCGGAGACGAGCTTGATGAATTCTTGTCTTCTTCTTTTCGTTTTTTCACCTTAGCTCGCCATCAAAAAGATGCTCTTTGGCAACCCAGAGGATATTTGGTAAAAGAATCGTTTCTGCCCACTCCGATGCGAATAGCGCTCAGAGAACTTTCCTCGCATTCGTGAAATTCTACACATAACTCCACCCTCCAATTCAATAATATATAAGACAATTTTATAAAGAAGACTTTCTAAAAATTTCGCTAAATCCGTCCAGAGCCTGAGAATCGTGAGCATCCATTTTGAAAAAGACAGTTTAGAGAAAATTGCTTTTAAAGTTTCAYATTACGACCCAACCAGTTTGGATATAGACTAAGCAAAATACAAACATCTTTTGAAATAATTTGAATTTAAAAACATCCTCTTGTAGATATATTCTTGATTTATTAGTTTGAAATGTGATTCATCGTCATAATTATGGTTTGGAATTTGTTATATTGTGAATATGAGATGTTCGATGATTGAATGTTTTAAAACAATCGAAAWTGTTGTTRATGAAAATGAAAGCATTTATCATTCATAAATTCAAATTAAATTTCTATATTTTAAAAATACAAGTATGTCCTCCAAMACGAAATAAATGACATTGTAAAAAAAATTGGAAAAGTGTTTCGTAYGGCTAGGATTTCTATCACATTGTTAAAAAAGTAAGGCAATTGAAGTAGAAAAATAAACATTTATAAAACGTGTATAAATCGTAAATTTTTCAATCAATAATCAACAACATACTTAGCAATAAATTCCACTACTGTCAATATTTTTTCAAGCTCATCCCTCGATACTCAACACCATATCGATGCGTAAACTTTCTAGTGCGCCAAGTGAGAGTGCGAAATATTTTGTCGYTTGCGCCAAATCAATAACCGGCAAACCAGTTAGCGTAAAAGGCAATCAGTTGTCGTCGTCTGCGTCTCCCAATACCCTCCGTGTCCACAACTGGCAATTGCAATTAAAACGCCTGCGAGCAAAGCAACTAACTGGAACCGAAGCTATTGTTGTTGGTATTGTATTAGTCGCCGCTTTGCGCGCTACAGTTGCTACCGCTACCATTAGCTGCCACTATTGCTACCTAGTATTTTTTAATTAAATTTCTCATTGCAAGTGTATGTGTGTATGTGATTGCCACATTGGCCGTCCGCTGACTGATAGAGTTGTTGTTTTATATATAGCTATGGCGTTCGCTATGCCACGCTATTTTGTTGTTATGCAGCGCTGTATTCAAACGATGAGGTGGCAATTTTTTGCTTTTTTCCACTCTCTTTCTTTCTTTTTTAAGAAAATCAGGTTAATTACGCGCTTTTAGCAAAAGCAAATCAAATCATGGCGGCACCAAAAGCGCTAGCTGCCGCATCTCACACCGCAACTGTGAAGTATTTATGCCGCATTTGTAGCGGGAAAATGCAACAAGCAAGGCAATTCCAGCAACATCAACAACAACAACAACAACTATGACAGCGTTGATTTTCAGAAATGTGGCGGCCGTAGTGTTGGCGCGGCTCTTTCACTTGCAGCCGCTGGCGCTAAACAAACTTGTGCACATGCACACATACATATACAATATATCTACTATATTTACATACAYAAATCGTCCGGCAAGCGCGCTTCGTGGTCGCTTTTGATAAAATTGCACTAGTTTTTCATTTTACATATTTTTTTCGGTCGCACCACATTTCGCTAGACAAAAACCGCTGATGCTTCTTCATGTTACAGCTTAATAGGTAGTTATGGCAGTAGCATAAGTGTAGTGGTACTCTTACCTAAAAGTATTCAGTAGTTAGTTGYGAAAGCGGAAAATTAATGAATATAATGACAATGGCATTTCCTCAGCACTTGTATGTGCAGTTGATTTTTCTTTCCTTTTAATTGGTTAACTTATACATAGGCCATGCATATATATATATATATATATATGAATTTTCATTTATTAATTTAAAAAATTTATAAATATTCTTTTAATTTGGAACATTCTAATGGTAAATATCAAAGTAAGATAAACACATTGGTGTGAATCTCTTTTTTCTAAGTTACCAACTGAATTAAAGCTTCTTGACTTACTTGATTACTTTTAGCTGTGGACTTTTTACAAAATTCGTTTTGATCTACGATTTCGATTTAATTCACCATATAATCGATAAATTCTGGTCGTTGGCGCAGCTTCATTGCCAAAAATTAAAATATGTTCAGCGATTAACTGTTGTACATTTAATTCACGTTGTGAAATATAAATCCGTAGAAATTTTTGCAATTTACTTTTTTTTTCTCTTTTTGTTTTTTTTTTCTTTTGCCGAGATGAATGATTTAGTCAGTGTATACAAAAAGTACTGTATGAACTTCAAAATATGCTGATTATGTATGAGAACAAACTTTGCGATATGGGTTGCCTGATTGCAGGCCTAATRTTTGCCAAATCCCGAAATATATGAAAGTCATCCACAATACTTTTATATGGGCTATCTTGAATGAATYGTATGTTTTATACCTTACGTAATATTAATCTGTCACAGTGTGCATAAACTGTAATCTCAGCAAACACCTATTTCTTTAATAACTAACGTTTGCCCCATATATTATATAATATAATGCTTTGCTTAGTTTTATTTTTGTCGTTAGTTGGAAAATCGACTCCGAAATATTGTGGGCAAAACATAATAAGACATTTTAATTTAATTTACGCGCGAAAATCTATTTGTCGATATTTTTTTCTAGGCTGATATGATTATCAGTGACATCTTTGGTCAACAGTCATATATATTTCTTGCAACTTGGAAATTTCAGAAGGATTATTGAAAACTATTTTCAAAGATTATTTAGGACTAAGAAAAGTGAAAACGGGATCGGTTCAAAAATCAAAAATTTTTTTCGAAACAACAGCGTCGAGATCTGTGAAACAATAATTTCCGCCTACCAAGATAGCATGGAACGTATTGTTACTGGCGATGAGTCTTAGATCTGTGCTTACGACCCAGAAGCAGACGACCAATCGGCCAAATATTGTAGTAAAGTTGAGTCGAAGCCGAAAATCTTCCGGAAACTAGGTAGAAAATCAAGGTTATGTTGACAGTTTTCTTCGATTATTGAGATGTAGTGCACTCGAAATGCCTTTCGACCGACCAAAATGTCAACAAGGAATATTATTTGAGTCTTATGCGTCGTGTGCGCGAAGCTTTTCGGGAAAAGGAGCCAAAATTTCAACTAATGTCATGAAGCAACCATCGCATTCGCATGATTTAGCTCCGCGTGATTTCTGGCTATTCAGAAACTCAAACGACCGCGCGAAAATCGTTTCAAGTCAATTGAAAATATTACATGTGAATTGCCACGCGCATTGAAGCTATTCCGGAAAATGACTTTAACAACGGTTGCGAAGATTGAAAAAAACGTTGGCACAAGGGTATTTGGGCCAAGGGGGACTACTTTGAAGGGGATGACATAGATTTTGAAGAATAAATTAAAAATTTACAATTATGGACAAATTCTTTTTATTTTTAATCTTTTTATATTTAATTTTACTTTCTTTTAAAATTTGTATACTCTGGTCCACATTTAAAGTATTGTATTTTTTCTATTTTATCCTTGATACTTGTATGGCAGAGGAAGCCATGTATTCTTAGGCTTTACTTATTTTTTTATATATTTATTCTGGTACTTTGAGCTACGTTCGCTGTAGTCACTCCAGTAGCTAAATATATATTTTAGTTACCTTCATTTTAAACAAGTCAATACTGCTTTTGAATAAGTGTAACTGTATGCTGGTCTGATGCGAAGTGATTAACCAACTGTGAGTGATATATTATACACCAAACAAAATTTAAGCAAATAAAAAACACTTTCATATTAAATAGTATTCTTTCTTTTGTAAGATAAAAAAAACTTATTTACACTTTATTTGTCTGCTTGACTGAAACTAACTGTGTTTCTTATGTCAAATCATAAAAATTATAAGGTTTCTAGAATAAGGAAAACGTATATGTGAGAAAAATTAACTCCAAGTTGTCATTTAAAGTAGGCTCAGAATTGGAATATCCACTGCACTATGATATTTTGTTTTTAAAATAAAACTTTCTTTGGGTTAAGATACCCTAGTGGTAAATAAGCGATATGAAGAAGAATTTCTTCTCAGTATTGAAGTCTACAAAATTATATACATTATTTTTGACATGTTTTCCAAAAACTATGCGAATAAATTAAAAATATATATACCGAATTTGAAAAATGTTTGAGCTATAGCACACATGTTCAACATCTAAATCTCATTCGAAAGATTTTTCTATTTTTTTTTTCTTTAACCCAATTTCTAAATCCATCTAGAAACCACTTTATATATGTATACTAAAATTCTAAACGAAAATTAATCAAAYTTAATTGCCTTACTTTTAGTATATTTTGTGTTTATTAAATCCGAATTCAAACAAATGCCAGCCTAATGAGAACTGTCAATGGAATGAAAAACAATTTGTTTGTACACACGTAAATGGAATGTGGCGAATGCCTTCCTTGTGTATGCTTTATTAGCTACAAGTGTAYTTTAATGAATTCAGCCGCGTTTGTCGCTTAAGTCTTCAGTATTTTRTTTTCGTTTTACATTTTTGTGCGCAAACCTGTTACCTACATACAAACTTGTATGAGTATATGTGCGAGCGGCACAGCAGAATTCCCTCAGTCAATTTTGCACCGAACAAGACATTCCTAGCGCGCGATTGCCACTAATTGGTGTTGGCCAGCAGGAAAAACATATTAGAGACGCGGCTAAAAAAGTACTTGTGTAAGCTGCAGCAGTGAGGAAAGCAGCTGCGATGGGCTCTTGTAGTTACTATGGGTGACCAGCGCACTTAGCTGGAAAAAATTTACATTTTAATTATCTTATCAGTTTGACTAATTTATTGGGCAAGCGCTTGTGAGTGTTTAGTGAGGCATGCCACAACACGCAAGCGGCAAACACATGTCCAATAGAAGTACTTGAGTTACATAAAGTTGCTAATGGCTGCATGATAATGCATAGGTTTGAGCAAAAAACAATATAAAATGAATGAAATATAATTTTATATCATTTTATTTATGTATAACTTAATTATGTTAATTTTTTATGAATTTAATAAAATTAATTATTACCTCCTTTTTGCTAAGTTTTTCAATAATTCGCCTCYGTTGAAACTCTGCAAGCTTCGATTCGTATTACTTACAGGTGCTTCACACTTGTGTGTTTTGCTCACACATTCACACACATACTCACATGTAAACATGAAAAAATTAGATTTAAATATTTAGTCAATCATTAAGCGACTAATTGCTGACTTAAATTGCTATTCACACCTTGACGACGCATTTTACTCCAGTCTCGTGTAACTGTTWATTGCTGCTGCATAATCCGTAAAAACACTCACACAGCTACATATGTATATATATGTAGGCTTACATATGTTCAAATATGTGTGTGGTCTAAATGTTTGCCGCATTTGTTCTCAGTTTTATTGTTTTTGCGATAGCATCTATGTTTGTCGGTCAATAACCGTTTATGTTTTAACTGTTATGGCACGTTTTTGCAGTTGGYTTTTGTTTCTGTTGCTGTCATTTCAACGGCACTGCGCTGCATGTGAAAATCTGCCGCGCAGACGCATCTTCGTGTCTGCCGTTTTCTTTTGTTCTGAAAGCTCTTGTTGGTRGACTTGGTATGAGTGGGAAAAATGYCYATTTTAGTTGTGACCTGAATTCGGTAGCATTTTCCCAAAGTGAAATGCAGAATTGAGGTGGTTGCATAGATAGTGATAGTAAAAAKTATTTGTAAATAGAACGCTTGGAAAAAATGTGTCAGTAAATRAAAATATTTCAACATAAAATCTGGAAGTTACAAAATAATAATATAAAATACAAAAATAAAAAATGGTAA
>NW_017537021.1:177675-184456 GCF_001853355.1 Bactrocera latifrons
AATATAATTTTAAATCATTGAATATCAAGCGGAACTAGCTTATATACTTTGATGTGAAAAACAAAACCATTAAGACGTTTTTTCAAATAACTTCACATCACATAAAAGATGCAATGATTCGGYATCACACATAAACACCAATAACCGACCGTCATGCCAGGAATGCAACAATACGAATTTATTTTTATTAGCGTCACAGTTCGCACACTTGCATATGAATTTATTATCGTTTTAGCACACGCCATTATATTAATTTCACTATAGTATATATTTCTGTTAAAACCAATTTACACATTCCTCCTCCATTTTAATGCCCTTTCAATAAAACAGCCTGAATATAAGCTATCTTAAAGCCATTACACAGCTGGCAAATCAATTAACACTTCAGGCATGCAATGCGCCCAACAAAAGACTTAAGACACAAACTCGCGTTGGAGTAAAAATTCTTAGACTTTTATTGTTGTCTAAAAGCAATATATTAGCTAGAGAAAACACGTGTTATCATATTTTATTGCTAGCTATGAGATTTAAGTTGTTCTTAATGGCAATAATAACAAATCTTTATTTGCGTTAAAATTGACTAGAAATTTCATATTAAAAAATTCTGTTGTTTTATAATATATGTAGATCTTAGTTTTATTTTTATGTTGAAACATTGCTTACGTAAAATTATTTTTAAATTCCTTTAGTTGGAAAATTGAAATACAGCAAGTATAGAACATATTTAAGAGGGAAACATTTACTTCAATCGGAATTTCACTGTACTGTAGTCTAGTATTTTACGTCGGAGCATCTATAAAGTATATATTCGTATATAAATGATCAGCGGTACGTGCTAAGCCGATTTAGCCAAGTCCGTCTGTCTGTTTGTTCTTCCATCTGTATATACGCGAAGGTTTTGACATATTAGTCTGAAATTTCACAGACGTTCTTTGCTCGCCAAGAAGCCGCTCATTTGTCGGAACCGCCGATATCGCGCAACTGTAGCATATGACATATCAACTGAACCATTTGAATCAAGTAGTTAGAAAATTTTTCAATTCCCTCAATCACTGTTCTTGTCTATACCGCGTCTTGAGTTTTATAGTGGTGTTGCCGTGCTCAGAAAATTTCCTATGTATAAGTTTTATACATATGTCTATTAAGATATTCGCTGGGTTAAAAATATCAGTCCCTTGTTACCGTTTTTCATGGCAAATGTTATTTAATATTAAATATAATCAGGTGGCAATATGATGAAGATCAGAGTACTATGYAAAAACAAATATTAGATAAGGCTGGCAACCTCTTTCTATTTTATGCTATAACTCAATACTCTGCAACTATTTAAAGATTTTTTTTATCAGTATTTCAACACATTTAAATAAAATAAGGTGGCAACTCAAAAAAAAWGTTTCGCTGTCACATTAATTTACAATAGGAAGCAATGTTTTGCAAGTATTTCAATTACTATATTAYTTTTTCAACAATTCTAAAATGAAATTATGTGGCAACTCCATCAAAAGTACTTAAATATAAAACATTTTCTTGCCGCGCTCATTCTATTTTGAACCAAACCTTATAATACTTAAAATTTTTCCATTACAATTTTGTGGACCGAAAACCGGCAGTTTTTTGGTGGCGAAAATATTTTTCATTGTTATATATATAAATATGTTTTAAAATTTCTTAAAAAAAATCAAAATAAAAATAATTTTTCTCAAGGCATTTATTATAACAATGACATATTTTCDAAAGTTCAAAGTTGCATAAATTTTATGAAAATAAAATTTTAGTACGGATAATGAATTCAATAATAAGGCAAAAACGTTGACCTTTARTATTCATATTATTTAAAAGCTAGCGTGGGTTTCATAAAATCATTCATAAAAGGTTTCATCTAAATTTCTCACATGAATTAAGATAAAGTTTATGAACAGTTAAGTGCTTATACATATGTATGTATATATATTCGTGGCACTAATCATATAAATCCACGTGAACTAAAAAATATATGACTTTTATGCGCTCAASTAATGAATATAATCCGACTTTTGGCGTTTTAATTAGTTGACTGTCGTTTGGAAGAAAAGGCGAGCTTATGTTTTGGGAAATTAATTTGCATACAGTGTACCGTTAATAACTCAAAAGAGACACTAATGGAAAAATGAAAGAAAAAACGCCTCAACAGACAAAGAAAAAAGACAAATTAAGATAAAATTGTGACAAGTGACAGGCGGGACTGAAGTTGTTGCTAAAGAAAGCGACTACAAAGCAAAAGAGAACAAAACTATTTGTGTGTTCCGCGCTTTGCTGGCGCTATGAACTTGTCTTCTGAATGTGKCTTGAGAATGACAGCGAGCGACGAGACAATTGCTGTCCCTTCTGTTAACTCACTAACTAGCTGACTGACTGGCCACCTCAGCGCTTTGACTAAAAGTGGCTGGCGMATACATAATATTTATTTATGTAATRCAAGAATAAGACTAGCGATCTGCTGCTAATTTTTTTACGCAGTCTCATTAAAATACACACACATAYATTCACATATTAAAATATACATTCAAATGCCCTTTTGTCTCACCTGAATACGCTTAACTGCGCCGCTCATTCGCACTAATTTGACAGATGTACTTGGCATTTATGACATTTGCTCACACAAGTGTAAGTATGCATGTGTGTACATACRCATATATATGTGTGTGTGTGTGTCCATCTGCGTTTTGTTTTATGATTTATTAACRACGCATTTTGCAAATTAGCTAAAGCGAGCTGCGCCGAACAAAAACAAAGCGATGTTATAATACTTAAATGCAAATGTTTGTTGTTGTTGTTCGCCGCTATGGCAACCTCACAACAAATGTTAGCTAATTTCATTGTGTGTACGCTTGTGTGCTGTCTTTAGCGCCCATTGTTGGCAGCCAAGTAAGCGTGAAAAGCTCGGGAGACCTAGTTAAGTGCCCTGGTATACGCGATGGTTCTCTGGGYTAACGCTTTTTTGTTGTTGAAAAAGTAATAACAACGCAGCTTTTGACGCTCTAAATGTGCGCTTGCTTAACCGCTGCTTATTAAAGGCTAATTTGGCGATGACTAAGGTAATTTTTATGGTCGKCATTAATCGTTTAGTTGCAAGATAAAATCCTAATTGTATAATTACGGAGGGAAAATGTTTAATAAATGGGTTAACGTCGTGTTGAAATACCATAGTTTCTTAGAAGTTATGGATTTCATACTACTTAGATAGTACATATATATTTATTAGAAAATTAGTAAGATGAATCAAAGGCTGCAGCTAAAAAATTAAGTTAATTGCTATAATRTTTCGACACTCGAATATTTTGACAAGCTTACGCATTATATTCTTAGTTGATATTTTTCAAATGTTTTGCAAAGACTTTTAGGTCACATATKGTCAATAATTTAGTTAACAATCTAAATGTGACAATTCTATGTTAGATTGTGTTAGATGGTTGATCGAAGATTGAACGACAACTGGTATGAATACATAGAAAAGAGAACTCTTATGCACGAATTTGTAAATTAACAAACGCTTAGTAGCCAATAAAATTTTGCATTAATTTKAACTACCGCCTGTGTTTACGTCTTGACCTTCCAAACGCGAGACAGTCRAGAAGGAAGTATTGACTTGTTATCACCTCCTCTTCTTCCATACAGCTTCTGCAAATGGCGTCTGGTAAGACTCCCAACGTAACAGCATGGACGCCAACAAGGCAATGGTCTGATAGGAAGGATATTCAATCTTTAAAGTTAATACACTAATTATCGCTGTTGGTAGTCCTTTTTTTTTGCGTAGTCAATAAAAAGCATTCCATGAGGATCCCCAAATACAGACGACATAACCTTCCCATCCGACTGTTGCGTTTCGAAACCCCTTTTAGCGAGTTCATCGTGTACAGCAGACTTGGAAAATTATCGTTTAGACTTCGGTGTGAAATGATGGTGCCATGATGTTATTATGCTTGAACATCTTCAAACACTGCTCCGAATAATCAACTCATGGTTGTTTTGGTCAAAAGTGAGCTCGCTCGGTACTCCCTTTGCTTACKCATRCCCAAATAGTCRTGAATGAAATRATGTACRCATTCAGTTGATATCGYTAGAGTGCTTGTSCTCKCRTACGACTTCATTTTAAAGTCATAYAAAATCATTTTGTCGACTTTTATTATGTTTCCGTCGGTGGCAGCCTCCTTTGGGCGTCCTCAGCGTTCACTGTTATTTCAACACGTTTAAGCTTAGCATAACAATCCTTAGTGAGTGATTTTTAAGGGGTAGTGTTCGAAAACTCCCCAACAATCAAAGCTTTTACTTCCAAGTGTTTTTATTCCCTACATAAAGCAATATATTATCAGCACGCCAAATTCATTTTTATTGCTTTTTTCACAATAAGAAAAGTTGTTTATATCTCAAATTTCGAAAAAAAAATTTTGGATGATCCGTAAAATTTACTTTCCCAACAAACCTGCTTAGTAGGTCGGTTAGTACCTTATAACATACATAAATATTATCAAAATAATATTATCCGTAACATCCCAAAAATGTTATTAGAATTTCACCGAAACTCTTAAAACTCATAATAAGTGAACTTAACATTCACAACTAGTCAGTTTACGTTCCAGTAATAAAATGGAATATACGAGCATCCTGGAAAGAAAGATTTTATTCACCACTGATCACACTGATTCGCTTTGAAAAATATGTGCGTATAAAGATGGAGCTTAAAAACCGCAACGAGAACGGTATTTATACTGGTGACTTTTATGATGGACAAACATGCATATACAATTTTTATAGACAATCTGTTGTTCTATAAGTATAGAGCTTCGAACCCTAACAGACTAACTGCTAAACGTTTGTGATAAGATTAGCTGCTGTGGTTGATCCCCAAACTGAAGAAGAATCACTTTGCGCAGTCAAAAAGTTACTCCTGTAATTATATTTAAGGTGTCGATATAGCGTCTTGAACTCAACACAAATCTGCGTGATTGTTTAATTTATATTCCCACGGGACAATCAAAACGAAAGTGTTGACTTSTTTCAAACAAGTTTTCTTCTAGGCTATTTCTAAAACTTTTATTTGGTACGATTTTCTATCTTGTTGAAGTCGAAGCTGTTTGACGTGCCATTTATATTGCGTCAGAAGCTTCTTGCCCTACACTCACCAGCTTTCGCAAGGCCCAGCTATGCAGTAGTAACCCGAAAATTGCCTACATCTACTCTATGTACAGCGAAGCTAAGAGCAAATTTTTCAGCTTTACAAAGAGACGACTCTGATGCCGCGGTAGCCTGATATCCAAACCAGTATTAGCCAGAAGTAACGTGATGCCGTTGATTTTAAAGTTAGGCACGCTTTAACTAGCCTCGATTATACGGACAGTTATTTTAAGACTAGTATTCCTTCCCCATTGTCAGAGTAGATAGTTACTTCCGTAAAGATGGCTGCACTGCTACGAAGTAGATCTATGTGAAGTTGGGAAAATAACAGACATCAAACAAAAGATTAAAGAAATTAATAAGTTCTCCCTTTGCTGAAATAGTTAGTTGTAAGTTGAAGTTTGATTAGGAATACGAAAAGACTTTTTCGACTACCCAATATTACGTTTTCTTTTAGAATTTTTGAACCGTTGTGTATATTTGTAACCTGCAGTTGGCTAATATCATCTAATATGAGCCGTAAACTTAGGAAATTTATTTGAAGCCACTTAAGTCAATGCGGGTTTTTTTAAACAATATGAATTTTTCTATAAAAAATACTGAGAAAATTTAAATAAATTCACCATATTTCCGATGCCATTCTTTTTACCTTTCAGTCACCACATAATAATAAACAACAATTAAATTATTGCGACTTGTAAGCATTTACATAAAACGAGGCTTCCGTGATTTGATACATCAATTATGCTGTAACATTTAATTACCACTTAATTACTATATTAATTACCTTTCGTGTATTACATGAGCTCGCTGATAACTCTTGTTGAGTCTAGCTAATTACAAATGTAGACCTTAACAACTAACTTGACTGCACTGAAACTACAAGGCATACATTGTATGCGTTTACAGTAACCTTCCGTGCACTTTTTACACCTTTCTGTAATAATCAGCAGCTGTTTTGCTGCTAACATTTTATTTCACTCATAAAAAGTTAACTGTCTTGTTGATGTCAAACATAAACCTCACTAACACAACGGCAATGTACACATACATTAGCAATTTTCCRCTACAGTGGCTACTTGCATTGTTGTTTATTATAGCTGCGTAGTGTAACTTTTTGTGATTCTTTCACAACTCTCAAGGCGTTGGCGCATGCGCAGCCGTCACTCTGGCAAAAGGTAAATGAGTAAATCAAAATTATGCAGCGTAAATTGAGTCACTGCATTTCAATATAGTTCCCTGCTGTTTGTCTGCTCTGATTTCATATTCACCGACCGAATGATTAGTTGARTGTTGCTGTGATTGTTAACAATTTGTTCAAATGCGCGCGCAATAACTGCGGGCTACCCGAAAGCAATGCAATGCGSCTTTCAATTGTCTACGTTTACGAGCGCTAACCACAACTTTGAATTACGCTCGTGATTGGTGGCGCAGCAGCGAAGTGGCAAATAGACCACAAAACAGGCATTGCAATCGAATGCAGCTGCGCGCTTAAATCAAAGCAACCATAAAGTGCTGCCTTTTATGCCGACAAGCGAGCCAACTGTAATAGTAGCGGACGACAAAAAATATAAAGAAAAATAAAGTATTATAAAAAACATGAAATAAATAAAAAAATATAGAAACAATA
>NW_017537021.1:184613-191134 GCF_001853355.1 Bactrocera latifrons
TGCCAAAGCTAAAATACTCGTCTATATATAGACGCCTWTAAAATATCGTTGTATGTTTGTATATACTTTTACTTTGCTTGATTTCTCAACAAATTCACAAACCTCATATATACTCTACTACCTTTGGCCAAATAAGTAGCGGCTACACTTATTTGTAGTGTCAACCATTTAAATGTGTATAAATCCCATGTTGACACCACTTGAGTGGGCGCCGAGCAGCTTTCGAGACTGGTTCGCTTTTTAGCGTTGCTGCCCTTTTTCGTAAGACATTATTTACTTTTGAACGGATTTTAATCGAATATTGACATTTATAAAATTAGGTGTCGAAATCGTTGTTTGCCCATAACTTTTTTATATATTTTTTTCCGCAACATTTGAATTGCAAATTTAGCGATTATGTTAAAGTTGTTGTTTTCGACTAATTAGTGGCTGATAAATCGTGTAAATAGAAAATATGTGATTTTTTCCTTACATAGAAAACATGCGTTTTGAATTTAAGTTGGAGTTTATGCATATTTAATTTCATTAAATATTCTTATCGAGCAATGGTCACAAAAATATACTTACAACAATAGGCGTTTTTTTTTTTGGATTTTTGTTTTTTTTTCTTGAAAAAATTGGTGAATAGAAATCCAACAAATCAACTCGTTTAAAAGAGAAAAGACAGCAGCAAATTAGTTTCACGTTTCGAGGTATTCTATTGGACACTAGCGAAATAGTTGCATTAAATATAGGTTAGGTATAACATAACATAACATATAGCCTGGTAGGCCAATGGGCCACGCGTAGACCAGTTTTGATCCTTTGTGATACTAGTTGGAGTTCATTACTAGGTCCATGAGGAGAATTCATTCATTAGACTGCCTGCGCTTAACGCAAAATTCAACAGGCTGAAATAGACTCTAGATAGTGAGGAGTATCGCCTTGTTTTGCTTGATTTTTCGATTGTCGTGCACTAGTTTTTAAAATGTCTTCGAATATCAGTACGATTATCAAGTCAACCTTTTGAAAAAATCTGATAACGATCGCCCTTTCCCCATGACTGCTTAGTACAGTCATTTATGCTTAAATTAGGTAAGAATCTCGGAATTCGAGATAYCCAGCTGYAAGTCTGTAGATATACCCTACCATATGTAGGTTCTGGGMCAACTTTTAGGGTGTCAATATGCAATATTTACAGACTYACAGCTGGGTATCTCRAATTCCGAGGTGAACTTGCTATAATGATTGGAATATACATAATAAGAACATGGACCTGGAATT
Source organism: Bactrocera latifrons (assembly GCF_001853355.1). Lineage (NCBI taxonomy): Eukaryota > Metazoa > Arthropoda > Insecta > Diptera > Tephritidae > Bactrocera > Bactrocera latifrons. The sequence goes on from NW_017537021.1 coordinate 185,877, forward strand.
TAATCAAATGTAGCAGAAACCAGGCGACATATTTAAGACATTTTATATGTTTGCAGAAATTGTATTTTAATTTTGTAGAAAAGACAATATTTCAATGCAAATTCTTGAGAAATATTTAGAAGTTTTCATTAATTAAACACAGGAAAGGGTCATATAAGCTTATAGCAGAAGATTAATCTGCACAATTTGTCATCTAATATTTGAGACAAATTTTCAAAAATAATTAAAAMGYTTATAATATAATGTTTCGACCAAATATTTAGCCTTGTCATAAAGATAAGGGTTCGCCAAGTGACCGCCTTCGCAACTCGCATAAATTCCAGCCCAATTTTTGACCACAAGAAGAAATCAAAAACAATCTACATCACTCGCCGTGTACTGAACGATATCAGAAATTTGTATTGGGTAGACAGGCGTAGACAGGCGACTTCACATAACCCCAGACAAAATTAGCTCAGTGGAGTCCAAGCACATGTCGCTCACCAAAAGTTGTATCAGTTGTTTCCTTGGCTTTATGGCATATAGCGCCGTCTTGATGGAACTAAAGTTCATCCATATSAACATCCTTCAATTTAAGCACGAAAAAGTCATTAATYATGCCTCCCCATTAACTGTAACATTATAGTCAGCTTCATTTTTGAAAAAATAAGAACCAAAGATTCCCTCTGCCTCACTCAWCATCACTCTCGTTTTGTGTCATTCGGCTTAAATTTTTGCACGAGTTAGATTTTGKAAGCCCTTAAACCAAGATCATTCTACAAAATCGTCCATAAAATGTATGGGAACAGCACTAATTGCTGTGAGTAATCGCCAATGAACTCTTTCAGGTCTTCGAATTATAGACTCCTAAAACAGCTCGCAAAGTGTCACGCGAGCCAAACAATTGTTTTGGTAATAAATTTGTACGATTTCCAAACGTTGTTCCGGAGTAAGTCCATTTATCATGAAATGGGAAATCAAGCTGCGTAAAAACCTGGTAAAAACTGTCAAAGGAAACAAATCCTAAAAAAAAGGTGGCTTGGAAAGCAACATGTCGTACTTCGACAGTCGACTGCAGTCTATTCCCTGCTTTAGTTTTATATGTGAAATAGGGAGTTTACATTTTCCAGTATTGAGTACCATGAATTCCAGAACCAGGCACCCTGGATGGATGGATGACTGAGAAAACTGAGAAATCGAAAGTGGTTATGTTAATGTTGAAAAAATCAGTAATTCCTTAAATAAAATGGTTAAAGATTAGGATTAAGTTAGCTTATATAAAAATTGTTTCCAATTATTTATTAAGAATCGTTCAAATTGACACTTAATGTAAAAGTAAAATATGCACTTAATGAATCACTTTKCAACTCGTGCAGCATATTATCTTGAGAAATAGCTGAGTTATTATGCTATATACAGTTTTAATGGACTTCCTCTTTACAATATTTTATGGGTCAATTAATTAATGTTTGAAAGATTTTTTCTTAGACTTCTCAGTATTTCAGGTCACGGCTTTTTTCTGAATCTTATAACCGATATTTATATCAAACTCTTTTAAATTTATTGCAAATTTTGTCATAATAGAACACCRACGACCTATACTTATCAGTTAAAATGAGTTTTCTAATTATTTTGTTTATGTGATACCTTGACTATATTGCTCTGAAAGTCCGTCAATTTTCCTAAAATTAATGTCAATTAAAATATTATCAGAAATTTATGCATTTTCACTCAGCTGAATCTTCTAATTGAATACGATCATTACTTATGGCGACTTTAGATGGCATCAGTCTTCTGTGACCTGTAAATGTGTCACACCGGCATTTTAMACTGCCATGGCTATGAAAATATACAGTTACAATAAAAAGAAAGCATGAAAWTAGACAGTTGATAAAGCTTTATTACAGCTAATTTGAATTACAAATGCCACACTCCACCAACTGTTGCAACTGCTGCTGACAACACGGGCATTGTAGAATTATGGATTCATTGCCATTGCAACCGAAGCTTGAAAAGAATCTCAAGCGTGGAAAATTTCCCTCTGCTGATTAGAAAGAAATGAAAGAAATTGTGGAAAATATTCAAAGTAGTAGTTGTATTAGAAAGCAATAATGCAGTTTGATTGTGTGAAGTGCTCGGTTGCCATGTGTCTAAAAATACTTCTATTGTGCTGCTGCTATTGTAATTAATATTTTTAAAATGCACTTGCTCTTAGCAGCTAATGCTGTTTTTCCATTTTAGAAATTAGCATAACAGTACATTGTTGTCTGAGTAATAATCAATTGTGGTTAACCTGATTCTTCTTATGCTTTTAAATTATTTTTATGTTTTTTTCTTTTCTTTAAGCATATTCTCTATAAAGTGAAAGCGGATAATAGAATATTTTTGACAATTTCGAAAATTTTTTTTATAATACTTACCATTATGTAAAGTAATTGCGTTTGGTCCAAGAACACTACACATTTTTTAATACAAACAGACACTCGAAAATTCTAACGGCACCAATAGATTAATTACCATGCAAATGATGCTAGAAAGGTTATGGGTATTTATTAGGGTGGTGCTAAAATGTATAAGAAAATATTTCTACTAAGTTCGTAAATTTCGGTACGAAAGTAGTTACTACTATAGTCAAAAATATAAAATACCTGATTTTAAGCATATTTGCAAGCATTTAGATTCTATTGTAAAGACTTAAAACTTTGTAAATAAAATTAAGTGTTTCTAGATTGGTCCAACCTCTTTGTATGTGAGCTGCTGGTGAAATTACAGGGAAAGGGGAAAACGGTTTCCTTATTCCCTTCTAGCTTTCAACTGCGACAAACATTGTTATAGGGTGGATCAATTTTTGATTCATGTTCTCCAAAAGATCAGAGAGCACCGTTCAATAGAACACTAGAACCCTTCCCTTTGACTAGTATTTCTGCTTGCAAGATGCTGGCTTAGTTTGGTAGCCCACTCGGCAGTACATTCTGGATCTGTCAGTATAAAAATGCTTGTATCATCCTCGCCTACTAAACATCTTCTCCATTCACATCTAGAGGGTGCCCTCATCCGGAAGTGGCTATTGAAATTTAACCTTGAGAGAATATAGTTTGAATTACTTAAGTTTAGTTGGCGCAGGATGACGCTATGTTCATAATCTTTCTTGTTCTAACCACGTACTTCCTTCATTCTTATAGCAAAACATGCCATTAGTACTTTCCGAATAAAGATGTCTATGCACAGATGATACAGAAGTGTATTGAGCCCAACATCTTCCGTGTCGTCTTGATTACCTCTTTTGTCGCTTTGGAAGAACTACAATCTGGCCTTGCGGATGCCGAAGCTGTTTTTATTATCATCTTTCCGGTAGTTCTTTCGACTTCCTGGAAATGGCCACTAGTATGGGTTTACATGCTTTATTGGGCTTTTCCTGCCACTTGGCAGTCGTCTATACTCGGTATAGTCTTATTTCCATGCATCTCAGGAGCTTTTCGTGTGACTACTCCAGAGGTGCAGACAAATGGTAGCACGGGGTCTCCTTGTGATATCCTTGGCTTGAAGTCTTCAAAGAGCTATACTCGAGAAATATCTTTAAATTTGAAAATAAAGAATGAATTAGATTTTTTTTAGTACCACCCTAGTAATCATAAATTCATTTATGCGGCACTCGAAGCCACAGTTATCACTCAGCACACATACATACAACGCCATCAAATGTAAACAACTTCATTTGAATATGGCTGCAGCGGATAAATTGTCAAATTTGTGGCATCTACTGTCTCTTGAAAGCGAATAAAAAACGAAAAGAAGACTAAACAGCAGCAAACGCGCCAACAAAATGTCACACTATGCCACTGGCCACATCAGAACGATATTTTATGACCAACTGTGCCGCAAGAGCCGCAACTATGGTATCTAGTGGACGGCCGATGCGTGGCAGCAGGCAGTCCAGCGGATGCAAAGCCATCCCAATCGCAAGCATTTGTATTAGAGCAGACATAGGCGGCAGCAACAGGCATGTGTCGTAAACACTTTACAACAATGTTGTTAGAGCCAGTTTTCATTTCAGCCGCACGAACCGAACGACGGCTGGTGGTGTTAGCTCAGCGGTAGCGGATTGACTTGTTAAGATTCTTATTTGGTTGCCTTAGATCGTGTTTGACAGCGAGATAAAGTGCCGGTAGTTACGCGTATATACACACGTGCTCATTTATATATAATACAGTCTGTGTGTGTGTATGTTTATACATCATAAAACTGTGCAGATTATGAGCGTAACAAATTTGGTGGTCAACAATTAAAACAAGTCACTGAAAAATTTGCACAAAATGGAATTGAAAGCTGGATTACTAAGTGATAGAGTCATGCAAGTGGACAATATTTGCCGAGGCATGCTGCCAGTTTAGCTATTATAAGCCAAAGCATAATGTTTTCATTTAAAAGTKGCCGGCAAATTCCGGTGTAATCATTTAGCTCCAAAGAAATAGTYGACAAGTCTCAACTTACTACAAAAATGCTTAGAGAATCGTTTACCATTTTCAATGAGTGCATTCTCTATAATATATAGCGATTGTGTCTTAAGTATGTCTGAAAGAATTCCGTTCCCTTCGGGTTAACTATGGAGTTCGAATTGTTGTGCAGGCTTTCCTACACTTATATTCTCTATTAACGAAGAATGAAAAGCAAAAAGTAGTCTCTATGTTGGAGTAAACAAATCTTTGCTATATCTTTTTCATTTCTAATATGTACGAGAGTTGAWTTCTGGTCTGAGAAGAAATTGGGTGGTCGAAAAATGGTTTAATCCCATATAGTAGTTCATCTGCAATAAGATTAAAATAATTAGGTGGTTGGAAAAAGAAATGTCAATAATGTTGGYCCTAAACCAACTCAGCGTAAACATCAATAAATCAGACCATATTCTCCCAATGCTGGATTTCAAAAGAYGCTTTCAAGTGAGGATATCTTCTAGACATGCATGGAGAAGGGGCATAGTAGGGGAGGAAGATACTATATCAGTCTATACYGACGGGTCCGAATTCTGACGATCAGGACATCTATCCTTCTAACAAACTCTGCTAGCATCTTCCAAGCGGAAGCATTGAGCATAGTGAAGGCCTGCGAAAATCTATTGAATAACTACGAGAGGATACATAAAACAGCAATATACACGAAAAGCCCATGATTAATTCCAGCATAGTCCTTAACTGCAAGAGGCAAGCTCCACGTAGACTTAATCTGGGTTAACGGCCATACGAACATTTTTGGCAACGAAAAAGCAGACGAGTTGGCAAAGG
>NW_017537021.1:192534-198108 GCF_001853355.1 Bactrocera latifrons
TAACTTTTCAGGTATCAAAGACACAATAATTCATAAATTTATCTATCACTCCAGTTAAATCAGAGTGCTCTTTCCCAGTTATGAGCAGCCACCTGACTGGTTGAGACAAATTAAAACTGTTAACCCAAAACTGTCAAGATCAATCTGGATCTGGAACAGATTACTGGCTGCATGTTGTTTGCTTGTCACTCGTTGTCGTCGTTGGCTCGCAGCATCTGCCTTATATTTAGCAAGTCACTTGACTGCATTTAATAACTAGAACTGTCACGAATCACTCGAAGTGGTAAAATAGATAAGCACACATAATTTTCCAGATATCTGCATGATACCATTTCAACTGCTGCCCCAATTTCAAAGCAAATCACACGAACTTCAATTCTATTACCCTGTCAAGTGTGCGTTGTCTAAACAGATTTCCACAACTCAGCATCGCATCGTGTAGCCGTGTATGAGGATCACACTATTTGTAAACAAGTCCACGAGTACGAGTACGAGTACGAGTATCACTGATCGTGTTAGTGGGCTAACACCTCCAGTTTTCCACTCGTCACTTATCAGCGCGCCGCAATCGTCAAAAATTACTTATGCTATTCCTGCTCTATTTAAGCACTCACCGTTTGTTTGTAAACGAGATTTTTCCGCTTGCTCGGCCGCAAAAATCGATCGATCGGCTCAAGATCGTGCGTTTGATCGAGAAAATTTCACACAGTGCGCGGCCACATTCTGCGAAGCCACTAATGTGCGGGTTTGAATGTGTGCGGGGAATGAGTGTGCATGGTGCACCATAATGTGCGACAGTTATTCGATATTTCATCTCCGCCGGAAGTCGTTGGTCAGTAATGACCAGCATTTGCCGTTAAGTGACGACGCGTTGCTCGACGCGCTACAAAACATGTTTACCTTATGTTTGCCGGTATGCGAACGACTTAATTTCTTCATTTTTTCCCGTTTCCAACACGGTAGGAGAGACTTAAGTGACACAGCGATTTTTATTTGTTTTTGTATTTGTTATATTTTTAATTCTTTATGATTCTGTTTTCTTGTTTCTTTGCTGCAAGCACTTGCTTGTAACTTCAACATAATTTACTGCTAATCATTTCGTTAGTAAGTGGTGCATGTGAACCAAATTTTGAGAAACGCAATAGAAATGCGTTGCGCATGCGCAAACGTTGGCATGTGAAATCAGCGCTCTAAATCGTTATTTGCCTTGAAATATGAAATTTCTAATCCAATTTTCAACTCATACATTTTTACAACAACTGCTTGTTGCTTTAATGCAACTTCAATTACCACAATTCCAATTCGATCCATGCAATTAGATCGCGTGTTAGAGTACATAAGCARCTGGTCTTTGCGCTGGCGGTATCTAAAATTAGTGAGGCCGCRTAAAGTATACTTTATAGCTGCATTATTATGGCAGTAAGCAGATCTCAATACTTTAGCTTATCTCTTTATTTGCTTTCCATTCGATRTGATGCTTATTGCAAGCTCCAATTGCTGACTGTTCCAAGAAATTGCTTAGCCGGAAGCTTGGCAGCGCTAATTGCAGAAGGCGGCTTGAGTGTTTTCWGAAGTATTGTTGAGTTACTTCGCTGTGGCGTTAATTTACAGCAGCTAAAGTGGTTACGAAAAACCACTAAAAAAGTTTTTCTTAAGAAATATAAATAAAAATTCGAAAAATCAGTTTTTRACCATATTGAGCATAGTTGAGCTAGTCTTATTCTAAAATCTGATCATSAATATGACAAAATTTCCATTGGAGCTTCGATAATTATCGACACAATTAAAGTGTTTTGATCTACTGGCTATAGTTAAAGTAATTTGCGTGTAGCGCTTCGTAAATTTATCATCGGAATTATTTATACACAAACGATTTACTGTTGAAGGCACTAAAGAACTCAGGTAGTATGCAGCAAAAGTTATCAGCATCATCATGGAATATGATTATTATATAACCTTGTTTTTTGTAAACCATTGATATTTTTGTAAGCCAATATTTGCTATAAATTAGACGAAGCGGGCTTTACTCCTTTATCCTTCACATAYCGTCACATTGAGTTTGCAAATTAGTATCCTAAGGCTCACCAAAATTAGTGAAATAAAGTGGATCAGATAAAATTGATATTTTGAATGAGATTCCTTTAAAAGCGCTGTCTTATGAAATATGCGAATGTGTAAGTACCTCTCTCTRCAAAACTGAGCATGGAACTATGACTAACGCTCTTAGATGATTCAAGAAAATTTTTTTATTAAGCACCAGAAAGAGATCTTCACAACCCGATCAAGCAWTACTGGCACATAAATGTTGTAAGACACGTTCCAACATTCAGCTTATTAGTGTGGTAGGTTTTACTGAAAAAGTGCCTTCCTTGCTAATGTCTCCTATCTCAAGCCTACAGTTAGGACACAAAACTCATTATTCTCGTTGTTGGCGTTCCAGCCAAGTAATCAGTTTAGTAATCAGTTTATGTTYAATGGATCCTTCTAAAATAGTTATGATGCAATTTCACGAAAATTCTTATATATCACCTTATATATCAGCCCTTTCAGTTCGGTTGTGAACAGTCCCATTTTCGAAAAATGGGAAGTACCCAGGTTGCCTTTATATTACGGGGTTTGATAACTCTATTTTAGCAATCAAGAAATCACAACTTCATCCTAAAATTTAACATTTGAGGTGAATATACGAGTTGTGGCACGATATTGTTTGAAAGTTTGGCGAAGAAACCCACGAAGATTCAATTTGTATGCGAAATCCAAGAGTTATCGGCCCAGAATTCCGGCCTATTTTTACGAAAAGCTCCGAGTAAACGACGCGTAACACTCAAATAGTATTTCTTGTTGACAGTTTGGCCGATCGAAAGGAGTTCTTCGTGCACCACACCTGGATAATCGACGAAAACTGGTCAATATAACCTTTATTTTTGACCTTGTTTTTTCGACTTCGGCTCACTTTTGTCACGATATTAGGCGGATTGGTCGTCCTCTCCCTCGGGTCGCAAGCATAGCTCCAAGACTCATCACCCAGTAGTCAGAAAGCAATGTTTCACAGACTTTAACGCGACGCTGTTTTTCGGTATACTTGAATGATTTTGAAATCAATCATACTTTCACTTTTCTCAGATCCAAATTGGCTTTAAAGTGGTTTTTCACTGATCCTTCCGATATTCCAACGATGCAAGTAAGATCTCTGAATGTTAATCGCGTCGATTCTCAAGCATATATTTCTTTATTTTATTGGCGTGTTGATCATCTGACAGTCATACCAACTTAGAAAAAAAAAGATTGCGTTAAAGGGGTTTCGCGCGAAATTGAAATTAAAAAGTCTTACTATTTTTTGCCTACAGTAGCATGTCTAAATAAACGGTTTGTATAATCTTTGCTCACGCTATATGCAGACATACGAGCACATATTACACGATTTAAATTTTTATTTGATTGCTTAATTTATTTTGTCAGTTAAAATATCTGAAACAAATACAGCATAAAATATGGAAAATAACTTTGTTTAGTTATAGTGATATAACAGAGGTAGAACTTTGTTGTGACTGTTCCGGCCAGTTACCAATCGTTGACACGCTAAGTAAAGTTTAATGATCGCTGGGCATGCAACCCAACGAACCACTCGCCATATACCGATTGCCATGAACCAGACGGCAAGCCGAACACTTACTGCCCGACTACTGCGTTGCAAGAATAAGCGAAAACAAAAGAAATACACTAACAATTGCCAASGAAGCCATTACCGCGATAATCACTGCCATGCGAAGTGATCGACTGCAGACCGAGKAAAAATTTGTTTGCAAACCACTTTTGGCAGCTGAGATGGCGCTAAAGGCCATGCAATTTATTGCTCTATTTATACTTCTTGCTAGCAATTTTATGTTTCTCTATTYTTTCTTAGCTTGTGCTTGAACTCGTTTTCGGTAGCGATTCTTCACTTAGCCGTCGTAACAATCTTTTAATTTTTATTTCATAGCATCTACATATTGTGCAWTTCATTTCAGTTGCAATAGTCTACCGATATGRATATAATATATATGCATATATAAGCTACTGCTTGCTTTTGTTTGACGTTAGCAGCTATGATTAACCGTCAGTTGCGACTGCCAACGGCCATGCAATCAATCATTTTCGCAATTTCCAACAACTGCAGCAATTTATTATGCCGATTTCAACGCAAAAGTGGAACAATATTTAATAATCCATTTGACGATTTTACTACTCACTTGGGGGTATTTACAAATGTTTTCATAGTCAGAAGTATGTTTTATTAGTGGTGTTTTCTGGTAAGCTCTTTTGTACCATTGAAAYTGAATTTTTACATACAAGTGAGCAAAAAGTGGCAAAAGAGCACTCAACTAACTAAAATATTAATTTCAGATATTTGGCAAACGTGGTGACACTTCAGCAGCAAACTTATGTGTGTTCTCTGAGGCTCTCAGGATTGCATATCGCGCCCATGTTTTATTCTCCTGAAAATCTTCTTTGCTCAAAGAAGTACGAGTACTTTTATATTTTGAACAATTTTCAGGTTATCRTTATTTTTAATCAGGCAGATTTCAGTCACAATTTAATTTTTTTAAMTAAAAATCTTTTGATATTCAATTAACATCCATTTTATTTGCTCGAAAATTATCACAAAAGAAATGGAAACATTTTTTAGACACCACCACCATTAAWTGATTGCAATTTAGCGAGTATTCTTTTGTGGCTCGCTTACGAAAGCAATACCTTTTGTTGCATTTKTTTTTGGAGTAATGAACTCTATATGTATGCTGCTATTTGCAATAACCTAGCACAATGATTATCAATGTTTATTTTGCAAGAATATGGAAATTCAGTTATTGACTGTCTAGTCAAATATTCTAGCATTTATTATACCAAGTACGCTAATYAAAGTCACAGTTTTTTCGGTTTTGAAATTATTTTGAAAAATTCCTTATTATTCGGTAGCTTATTGGGCTTTCAAGACCTTGTTCATTTATTCATACCACGATTGAATTGATCCGTAGTCACCAAAAGGATATATGTATATTGAGGCGGTCCAAAAWAAGTCATTTATTTACAAGTTAAAGTTAGGTTAGTTGGGTGATCAAAGATCGTACGTGGACTGCCACATGTAGTCCCTTGTGAAGCCATAGAAAAGAAGAAACTTCTGTGTTCGAGCTCATACACGAATATACGCTTAGTAGCCAATACAAATTTACACAGGCGTTTAATTTCTATTCACGCCAGTTCGATGGGATGCCTGCAGATATGCGCTCAAAAGTATTTAAGTCTTGACCTCACAAACACGGAGCAGTCGAAATGGAAGTGTTGAGTTGCTTTCACCTTATCTTTTTCCATACAGCTTTTGCAGATGGCTCTGGTAAGCTTCCGCRAATCCCAGCTATCCGGAAATACTGGTATAATTGAAGTTGGTAATATTTATTGATATTTTTAACCACCGAGGCGCATTTATGATTTGTTAATAAATACCACAGTAATATTTGCTTATTCTCATTGGAAATTTAATCATATACAAAAAAGTACCGAGGGTTTTTTTTTTTTTTTTTTTTTTTTTTTTTTTTT
>NW_017537021.1:199821-236277 GCF_001853355.1 Bactrocera latifrons
AAATTAGTGTGAGCCTCATAAATTACTCAATTTCTAAATAAAAATAATAATAAGTCGAAAATATAGTTGACGTTCTGAACAAAACACAGTTGAATGCCACCTCAATATACCAATATAATTCGTTGGTGTATTTTTTGTTTTCAAACATAATACTTTGTATGGATRGCAACCACACTTCAATTGCAGTTACTTGCACATTTTTGCCTCAGCTTAAGATCTCTACTCAAATTTCTGCCAGAAGCTTCAGCATTTTTGCTGATTCATTATTTTGACATAGAGTTGTGAGGAAAAAATATATCATTACAACGTTAACGCTAATAAACAGCAAAATCTGCAAGCAACACAACAATACCGATTGCTGCAAGTGGTGCAACAACAAAGGCAACTAATTGCAGTGGCAACGCCTCRACGCAAAATACAATTTAGTGGCAAGCAACCGCTGTCTGGTCATAGAATGCAGCAAAAGCCGCATGCGAAGGCAGAGTGTGGAGCAAAAGCAATAGCAGATGCTTGTATATACATACTATTTATATATCAGTGTGTGTATGTGTACATATATGTTTGTATAAAGAGTTTGCGCGGCACAACTATGCCACTAAAGTGTTTTGATGAAGACATTATTATCAGCGACAAGGGCATCATCACTGCAATTTGGTGCTTTCGAGTTGAACRTTATGGTGGTAGGGTAGTTGCGCGGTAAGCTTATGATTGTGTCTGGGTGTATGTGTGAAAATATGTATACATAAATTGATGTGAATCTACGCAGCAGTAGCTTAACAGTAGCAARGAATGCCAGCAGCCACCAAGACTGTATGGCGGTTGCCACATATTTATGTGCAACACTTAGATATGTAGGTACATATATGTACATGCAACATAAAGTAGATGCACACACATACATAAATAAATCGGCATATGAGTAACCACGCTTGCATTTCGCGCACAACGCTTTGTGTGGTGTTATGTTGTTGTAAATACATAGTTTGGCAGCACTGCGCTAAGTCAACGCCATTCAACRTAGCCACCGATTGTTATCCGCAAGCAAAATACATGCATACACATACATACGAACATATATAAGCTTCTACACATCGGCTTAGTGGTGAATGCGTGCGGCTACGTTTTGTTATTTGGCGTTGCTTACAAAATTATTAACTCGGCAYAAATGTTTGGTTGCCGTTACTGTGGCTATTGTTGTTGCTGTTGTTGTTGAGGCTTTCTGAAATTTGCACGCGCACTTTGAAATGTGCTTTGCTGGCAAATGTATGAGTTGCTCGAAGCATTTGCACATTAAATTCAGCTTACTCACACAGCGACAAACAGACATACACACAATGAAACACATACACACAAAACTCAACCATACACACACAAACAATTGCACAAAAAGTGTGGAGAAAAGCGTTTTGCTGCATTTCACGCGTTGGCTTTGCAAAATATTTGTGGTTTCGTTGGAAATTAGCGGTTTTTATGCCACGCTACGTGTAGTWATGCCACATTAGGGAAATGTGCAACAATAAAATGCTTCAAATGCTGAAAACTAATTATTTTATTTTCCTAAGCATGCACATATTTTTCGCACTTGGTTTGCTGTTTAGCCAAGCATTTCAAATTTTCCTAATTCCAATTGAATTTTATTTGTTTTTTCTACCCTGGATAGGGTATATTAAGTTTGTCACGAGGTTTGTAACACCCAGAAGAAAGCGTCGGAGACTCTATAAAGTATATATATAAATGATCAGTATGTTGAGCTGATTCGATTTAGCCATGTCCATCTGTCCGTCTGTCTGTAAATATACGAACTAGTCCCTCAGTTTTTAAGATATCGTTTTGAAATTTTGCAAACACCATTTTCTCTTCAAGAAGCCGGATTTGCCGATATCGGATCACTATAACATATAGCTGCCATATAAACTAAACCATCGAAATCGAGTTCTTGTATGGAAAACTCTCACATTTCACAACGTATCTTCACAAAAGTTGGCACAGGTTATTTTCTTAGACAACAATATAATCTCCGAAGAAATTGTTCAGATCGGTTAACTATAACATTTAGCTGCCATACAAACTGAACGATCGGAATCTAGTGCTGGTATGGATAACTTTTGCATTTAATAAGATATATTCGCGAAATTTGGTATAGATTATTTTCTAAGACAATAATTTAATCTCCGAAAAAATTGTTCAGATCGGTTAACTACAGCATATAGCTGCCATACAAACAAATGCTTGTATGAGAACTTCCTCATTTGACGATATATCTTCACGAAATCTGGTAAGAGTTATTTTTCATAAAAATAATGTAATATCGGAAGAAATTATTCAGATAGGTTAACTATAACATATAGCTGCCATATAAACTGAACAATCAAGTTCATGTATGGAAAACTTTCGCATTTGACGTGGTATCTTCACGAAATTTGACTTGGATTACTGCTTAAGGTAATAATATGATCTCCGAAAAAAATTTTCAGATCGGTTTACTATAGCATATAGCTTCCATACAAACTGAACACATAATTACTAACAGAAATGCACCTGTGAAGGGTATTTAGCTTCGGTGCAACTGAAGTTAAGGTTTTTTCATGTTTTACTTTAAACCTTCGTCCTCAGTTGAAAAGTGGGGTCATATAGTCGGTGTTTGCCCAACCGCCTTTACCCACCAAGCTATGCCCGAAGGTTCCATATGTAAATTCTCCTTTAGTCAGTAGTCGTCCCGCCAATTTTACTGCTCAGTTTTCAGCGAAGAGGTCTATAGGTGGCAGGTTTATTACCAGAGAAAAGTCACAAAAGTCTGAACAAKTTCTACGGAGATTGTTTCGTTGCCATGTTCAGTTCGGTGAAAATATTTCTTCTAAAGAAAAAGTTGTTCATATATGCACTTCACTCCCTTTGTTCAGTTGGTATACTATTGGGTTTCGAAATCGGCGCTTCCGACAAAAAAGCATTTCTTAGAAAGAACACGTCTGTTCCAAATTTTCAGATCAAAATCTGAGGCACTGGTTTGCATACATAWAGACRGACAAAAAGAGAGATTGATATTAATATGTCGACTCAGCTCGCTATGCTGATCATTAATATATATGTATATATATATTAGAAGGTCTCCGACATTTTCTTCCAATTTTGTTATAAACCTCTTATCAAATTCAATATACGTTGTCCATGGTATGAAAATATTATACTACTGAAGCTTGAATCTAAAGTGATTTTAATGAATAATGAACTTATATATGTAAGTAGCTGTTTTCATTCGCCAAATACTATACAGTAGCTCATCCAACAWTCTAAATCAGTTGTTTAAGCAATCTGACAGCTTTTGTGGTACATGCTTGCGCTAGCATGTCCTCGGGCACATGCGAAACTGTATTACGCTTCGGTTTTTAATGGGGAAAGACTTCAATAGCACAGGAAAATATTTTAGAGGTATCTTATTTTCGAAAGTCGTCTGTGACCTACTTTTTCTACTTTACAATATAGCACTCCAAGTCGTATTTAAAATACGTAGTAATAATTCAGACATCAAAACATACCATTCTACTCATGGCAACAGAGAAGTATGGAACAGGTAAAGTGCTATCATATCAACAAATTAGGACTTTAGGTCCTTCCAAGAGCCGGCTTTACCAAAAGTGTAAACTTCACATTATCTTATCATACTTAGCGGCACTAAAAGCGATAATACGAAGTTCAAGAACATCATAAACCTCTGCACTGACAAATTCCAAGAATCGTATTCTACTTTTAACAGTGCAAGCTCAAGAGCACCTGTCCAACTTTGGTGCAAACTGTTGGTTGGAGATGGAGCTGGAAACTMCAGAGCACCTGATTCTCGATTGCACAGCAATCTATAAACGGAGGTTTAAGTCCCATGGATTCATAAATCTGCATGAAATACAACCTCATTTCTGCAGTCAACCACCACATTTGGTAATTTTAACTTCTCTGTGACGTTTTTCTGTTCCTGCAACTAAAAGGACTACTCTGCGGAAATCAAATTGAGTCTTATGAGATTAGTAAACTTAGTTGGCTGTAGGGCGGACTACAAAAAATAGCTAGATAAAGATTTGGGTTAAAAAAAAAAAGTTAAATCTACTAAAATAGTACGAGTTCAATTTAGACTACTACCCACAGTCGATAGTAGATGGAGGCCACGATTATCCGCTTATTAAATTTGGGAATGCTATAAGATGGCTAATAATTTAAAATCTTAAACAWACTGCGGTATTAACCAAAAAGATATTTCTGCTATTATTTTCAATACCTAAAAATTTCAACGAAACCCATTCAGAGTCCATTCGGTTGCACTTATCATTTTAGTATTGAGTATTTGCATTTTTCCAATGAGCTCTCACCCAGAGTCATATTTCCAGATTAAAGTCAATAACGAATAACTATTTTAATGACTAGCTAACCACAAATGTGCTGTTAATGGCTAAAATAGCTAATAGTCTATAARTTTTAATTGATGGCCAATGTTAGGCACACACTCGGCCAAATGGCGAGGTAATAACCGCGAATGGCCTTTCAGATTTCGACTTCGACTTCGACTTGGCTTTTCTTACACAATTTTCCATAGAACTAACTTTTATACGTGTACACAATCAAAACAAAAATTCAATATGCGATAACAGACAATGCACGAACAGCAAGAAAAATCAATGTTTGATGTTGCTGATGGCAGGCAGCGAGCGGCAAGCAACTGGCCATACGTACTATGATGGCACATCATTGTGCGATCAATTGATAGGGGATAGTGCTTGGCCACCGGTCGATTGCCTATGCCGGCACCACACACACCTGCTGCCAAGCACATTCACTCGGCGTTGCTGCGAACGCCTGTCAATGGCATTGTAATGAGCGAAGTGGCAAGTTGCAAGTTGCTAATAATAAAGGAAAATAAAATAATGAAAAAAAGAACGTGCTATCGGTAATTGCACTTACAGCCAACGTTGTTATTGTTATTATGCGCAAGTGCGGAGTCATAGCYGTTTTTGCGCATGCGCATGCTACACACTTGCAACACTCGCAGCACTGCGTGACGCATCTAAAAAGTAAGCTGAGTGGCGAAAAGTGAAGACAAATAGAGTAGATTGGGAAAATTGAAAATAAAAATAGCAAAAACCGTAAATAGTGAAGAGCATGAGATTAGCAAGCATTGTGTGGCAACCAATGGTTAGTGCGCTGGTTTGTGCCACAGCTGCAATTTATGCCAAGCAAAGGAGGGCAACCTAATAATAATGAAACACAGGCAGTATGCAGGCAGCAGTCACTAACTGTCTGCCACGTTGACTGACTGATGGCCTGACTGTTTGACTGACGTGCTGAGTAAATGCTTGCCACATGTAAGCAGTGCGCAGTTGCAACATTGTACAAGTAAMTACGGAAGCACCGGCTTGTAGATTTAGTTTAGCCACAAAATGCATGCTACTGACCAGTGTTGCCACTACGGACATGCATATATAATTTGATATATGTGAAAAGCTAATTTTTTTTTCGTTCTATAAGATGTTTGCTAAAATTTTGCTGCTTCATACTTAGTATACACGTGCTCGCTATTTTACTTGATATACTTGAGCTTGGTTGGAGCTTTGTCTTCCAGCTAAGTAAATAACTGTGTTAGAAGGACTTATTTTACTGTTATTTGGAGGAAATAAATCTGCAGCTATAGGCATGAGGAGAATTGTTACATCTGAGTATTATTTAGTTCACTAAAAGCCAGGCTCTTTGTGCAACTCCATTGATTAGGCTTTGTACACTTCSTTACATAAAGTTTTTAATATTATTATATTTAAAAAATTGAAATTTATATTTAAAAAATTGCTTACAAAAGTAGGTAAATGAATGTCTGTTGACGCACTTAGGCCTTTAGAGGACCCTTTGTGAAGCGACTGGGACTAAAATCCACTCACTTTATTATATCCTCTCTCAAACACCGTGTGCTTCTGATGAAAATTCATCAATGCATAAATTAATTTATGAAATCTCTGAAACATTGTCAAGAAACTCTCGATCGATAGGTGTGATTATTTTCCCGTATAGAGACTTTCATTCACATACAAGATAGTCTCTTCTTCTTATATCTCCTGACAGCTTCTGCAATAGTCATTGTATAATTGTTCCAATTTATCGGCATGCCTGGCACTTAGGCAGTGACTTATTTTCACTCCCACCAGAGTTTTTATATATTACTTTGGCATTTGAATAGTCGGCATATTTCGCCCATATACCCTACGTGCCAAGTTTACCCGCTTGTTGAGCAACTTAATGATTGACTTGACCGACACTCAGCTTTATGTATAACATGTTTATCGATTAATATCCACAAGTAGCCAAGTATATATTTACTCTTTTTCGCAGTCTACTTGTAGGGTGCCTTGAACCTTTTGCATGTTTATCGTGAAATAAGTTCTTTGATCCACTATCTTCGTTGTAATYCTAAAAGACTTTAGTTAATTCAAATCCGTTTGGCTCCCTGTATATTTAAATCTATTTCTTATTGTGAGCACATTCGTTTTCAGAACAGGTAGGTTTGTTTTTAATTGCTGTGGTCTCCGCTTGGAAGACATTGCAGTGGTCTGGTAAAAGTTACATACCACTTGATTGTCTAGTTTGTAACCATCCGTATAAATACAAACTCTATTGGGAATCAAATTTTTATTTAATTCTATGGGTTTTCGATACAGCAAAATTATATCAGAGTCAGTGTGTTACTTTACGTATTTTTGTATTGATTATTTTGGTTTAAATTTTTTCTCCTTAGAATTTTTCATATACTGAATTTGAAAGTTCCTATCGATAATTTTAAAATTTTTCGAAATAATTCCACCAAAGAAAGCTATYGCGCTAAAGAAGATACATAACTCTGAAAGGTCAGCTTATATCTACCAAACAGTTTTTCTCCTCCCGGGCTGTAATTGAAATTATTTGAAATATCTAAACAATTAGGTATACAAATCGCGTTTTAAACAATCATTCTTCATCAAAAAAACCAATTTCAATTGATTTCATATCAGAAATTACTTTTTAGAAAAAGAGGTTACATTCGAATAGGTTGCTTTACAACTTATCACAGGTATTCATAGTATCTGTTACAATTTGAATAGGATTCTCATTTAGAGCTTCCTGCAAACGCTTGAGCAACCTACAGTGAATTGTGAAGGAATTCTGGGCTATAAATTACCATAACTCCAAGATAATTGCACCTCGCCTTTCTCCATATAGCGTTGGCATAAAGGGCCCGACAAAATATTGAACCGCACCTGATGTGAACTTGTTGAGCCAGAATGCCTACAATTGCGACGAGATTGACATTGGTAAGAGCACGTAGGTCAGAGTACATAATATGTATGTAAGGGTTCACTTTGCCTCTCGCARTCTCACAGTATCTTGCCTAGCTCACAGGTTATGAAAGGAACTCATTGGCTTTACAATTTCTGGCGTATACTCTGTAACCGGGCACCCAAATAAGTCTAATGAGATCATGCACTCCTTTATTAGTTCTCTGCTCACATTAAACGATTTCAAAGTCAATGCTTCAACTCCACTATTGGAGCCGACGCGAAACTCTTTGAAAGAGGCTGCACTTCTGTGCAATATATCTATTCTAACTCCACTACAAAAATCTGGTAGCTTGAAACTAGTGTCGATGGAGAGTTTCCTCTCTTAACTATGCCTAATTCGGGAAAAATCTCACTTTTCCTCTGAAGAAACTCTGGAGTAATGTGTTGCTCCCTACCGCTAAAATCTCTTATAGGTATGGGAAAATAATCCGCGATGCAGTGATCTAGATTGTCAGGAAAGCTGTTTAGAGAAGGGCTACTTAGTGGGCACCATCTGACCTAGTTCTTTAAGTTTCTTGAGTGAATCGTTCACCACCAGAATCTTCTTTAAAAAGAAGAAAAAATGCAATTTTGCCGGGTAGCCTTATTTACATACCAAAGTCCTCGTGCCCACCACAATCGTTTTGTAGCAAAGGAGAGTATAGATGATTTGCTTGAGTTAAGCTTCGAACTCAAACTTAAAAAGAACACCATTAATCGCGTCTGGCATCTAAGAAAGTTAGGATTTTAAGGATGACATTTTTTATTTRATAATGAAAAAAGTAAAACTTTTTACAAAATAAGATTTAGAACATAATAACTTTATTAAAATAAAACGGCGCAAGTGAAGCAAACGTTTGGTAAGAGCAAAAAAGAAAATGTGACAACAAATCGCGGTCAACAGAAAATTTCACACATAAATTTTAACCAAAACATAATTTATTTAGGTGCAACTTGCCGAAAGGGTTCAAAAAAATCAATGAATGGACCAGCGGTGTCAATAAACAGGAGCAGCAGAACAAAGGMGCATAAATATAACGAAATAATTATACCAAAAACAAAGCAGATCACTCAGCAACAACAATAACAGCGACCTAAAAAAGTACAAAATAAAAGCAAAAAGACACAAAGCCAAAATAAGAAGAGAAGAGTACCATATATCTGCTTGTTTTAAAATGAAGATAAAATAAAAAATAAAAAGAAAGAAGCTTTAAAAAACAATAACAACTAAAGCAAAGGCAGAAGCAGACTAAAAAAGTCTGGAAGCATAACAAAAACTGCAACAGTAATTGCTGATATACTTGCAACACAACCAAATTACTATAGCAACAAGCAACAACAGCAATAAAAATCAGCAATAACAACTTTTACAAGTACCTACACACGCATATACTATATATATACACTGAAGGCCCTACTAGCGCAGGCAGCAGCAACATGGAGAACATGTCATCATCAATTGAACCGGTGCCGGTGGTGCCGCGCACCGCCAATTTGCTGGCGTGCAAACAATGGTGGCGCGTCTGCTTCTTATATGGCGACCAGCAGAAGTACTACCGTCAAGTCTACAGCAAAGCGGCTGCGCAACGGCTGGCGCTCTCCACTGGCGGCACGCTAACAGCCACCGGCTTTCCACCAGACAACAACAGCGGCAACGACAACGATAATGACAACGAAAATGAGACGCACAGTGGCAAGGATAGCGGCTGCAGTGGTAGCATGCAGACCGCTGACTATGATACGGTGGCTGGTGATTTTATCGAAACGCAATTAGACGACGSAGATGCTAACGAAATACTAGCAACAACAGCAACATCAATTACAGCTACAACATTGGCAGATGCGATCAACAGCACCGATATGGTTAAAAACCATAATCAGGAGTTGAACAAACTGACAGCGAAGCGGAAGAAGAAGCAGAAGGCTAAAGAAGGTGACGAGCAAGCGCCACCAGTGCCACTCTTTCCTTCCAAATATCAGACCATGAATGTCACTGCGACCGAGACGCCGGCCACGAATGCGCTGTTCAACACAACGAGTCGCGGCAAAAAGTTGCTGCGCTCGCTGCGTGTGCACGTCGGCAAGGGTGGTGATAAGTCGGCAAAGGCGCGGCATAAAGCGGCGCTCAACTCGCCCGAGCAGCCTGAGAGTGAGGCTACCAAAGGTAATGCCAAAGTCACTGTGCTGGATGATCCGTTCCTTTTCGGCATTGACGCTGATCATTTGGGTGATTTGGTGCGCAGCAAGCAATATGCGCCCAATACCACCGAGCATATTTCCCAATATTATAATACCTATCTGGAACAAGAGCAGCTGGCGTTGGATGCGCAATTGGATTTCGGTCAACATTTGTCTAYAGCTTCTTCAACACCCGTGCAATACGGCTCCATGCCGCAGCCACCAGATGCAGAGCCAAAACCCGCGTTGCCACCTAAAAAGAAGAAGCAGAGTAATTACGAATCTCTCAACGGTTTAATGAGTGGTGGTCTCGTCGATGGTGGCTCTTCAGAGCTGCAGCTAAATGAGAGCGATTTACAGTTTTTAAATTTGAATATGCGCAATCGCAGTTTGCCGCGCAGCATGAARCCGTTCAAGGATGTGCCGACCGATATTAGTTTCACATTCACTGAGGCGGATGGTGATGCTTCGGCGCCACCACGTCCAGCGCCGCTTCAAAAGAGCGCCACCTGCGAGCGCGATATGAATTTRGGCGCGCTTCTGAAAAGAGAGCAGTGTGATGAGTAAGTTTTTGTGTTTAAGACATTTTTTTATTTCTTGTTTAAGAATTAGTAATAATATTCAAAACTTTTCAAGAAAACAGCAAAACTTATTTTAAAAAAAATGTACAAAACTAAAAGTTTAAAACAGAAGAACAGAATTATTGAATTCTTTCGGGTGTCCAAATATTCTCTGAAATAGGGCAATCACACGCAGTGCAGTTTATGCGTTATTTGGGTAGTGAAAGAATCTTTGGTTTAATTTCATAAATTTTAAATTGGAAATCACAACTTACGAAGCAGAAATTTATAATTTAGATATACAGGATCTAGAGGAATATATTAGGTTGTCAAAAAAGTCTTGCGGTATTTTCGCTAGTTGGCGCTGAGAGCGCGTAGTTCTAGTTTTATTTGTCGTTTCTTTCAAGTCAGTCGTGAGTTATAGCGTCGCAAACATGGAGCAAAATAAAGAGAAAATACGGCATATTTAACAGTACTACTACGATAAAGGCAAAAATGCATCTCAAGCCGCCAATAAAATTTGTGCAGTTTATGGACTCGATATAGTTTCCATTTCCACCGCACAACGATGGTTTCAACGTTTTCGTTCTGGTGTAGAGGTGGTCGAAGAAGCGCCACGCTCCGGAAGGCCTGTCGTCGAAAATTGCGATAAAATCGCTGAATCGGTCGAAAGAGACCGGCATAGTAGCAGCCGTAGCATCGGTCAAGAGCAGGGCATGAGTCATCAAAAAAAATTTTGTGAACAATTGAAAATTCAATAAAAATACCGCAAGACTTTTTTGACAACCTATTTTGACAACATTTCTTCCATTTTATTGCTAAGCAATGCTATTTTGTAAAAAGTAATTTTATTGAATGTAGTTACGAAATTCCGTTAATTTTTATTACCAGGCTTTTTTGCGATTACTCTAGTAGTCTCTTCTTACAACACACGTCCATTCTGCGTATTTTTTCAAATTTCATATGCTGGTCCCTTATGCGACCCATAGCTATATATAAGGTCTATCAAAAATAAATATATATTATGTTTACATTAAATTGAATTATTTATCTAGCACAGTTAGAATGATGATTTAGCTCAAATGCGCAACGTTTTGGTTGGCCTATTGGTATCTTCATGAAGCCATTTTCATCGAAATCCTTGTTTTATTATCAAAACCAGTGGCAGTATTTTTACAAGCTTCTCTTCTTCACCAGTAGCACAAACTATATCCGGTCTATAAGGTAGGCGCATAAGAACTTCTCAATAAAACTTCCGGCGTATGTGGGGAGTGTATGTGCCTTCTTCTGATGGAATACAATTTCACTCCCAATTACCGCTTCTAAACGATTTCTTCTCTCATATGGCTGTCAGCCATATGGGTTCTAATAAGACTTTGTAAAAGACCAGCACATAGTAGGTGATTTCCTAACGATTCTACAAATAAATAGCAAAACCTTCTTTTTCTACCAGTTCACCGGGTTTCGACTGCAACCACTCACAAGTAACCATCAGTTATAAAAATAGATCCTTTTTCTTGCGATTCGATCATATAATAATACCCAACGATTACCCTCCTCCCGGAAATAGCCGAGTCATAAAAGACAAGAGAGTTTTAAGCGTTGCGATCTTAAACTSYTMARCTRCWSARMYAAARAWWYMAAMAKYYMAAMWKMMRWAWTWAARWWWWARWWTWWAAKTTTWWAAWWKTWMYTKKTWARRRKWRRWWAAAWWAWTTTTTWWAWTRRTRRWRARRRRWKMKKYTRRWWMAWMWRWKSTGSWRKRAKRAKWRWWRWMRTSRYRWMWWMKRCGGMRKRRTKSKTYKWKYWSMWMAWWAKTKGTWGWARAWWWTWWWARWARWRWMKWMKMWGCYKYSTWGARSRRSSRSSRMSWWYKWWWWWAWTAWYAKMWRAWARARRKRGRYKRSMKACWGACYSAYYCATKMRTKWKWYWWRMAAKAWWWWWYRWASCAWSYRYCTMCSTMYRRCKAGYGWSKGGAKWTWTMWRWKTTWWAMRMKWWKWGTRWRRGKKWWRAKWTWWAMWSKGRKMYCMMWRYRMAWRWKWTWWRAKAMAAARWRWAAAMWKTKYTTKWRSASRSWCTMWMWYWTMYMMRWRWRSWYKKKRWMWMKRGKKYYMMAMMMCASARRYRYAYWCTMWWATWKRSSYYWYMMSAGAKSTRWAAARAGWWTTTKWGGTAAGCGGATCTCTAAATTCTTTAGACCGACGCTTAACAAAACTAAGAGCGCCTTTAGCTTTAAAAACCGTGGAAGATGCGGGAAGATTAAAATTGAGTTTTGGGTCCATAGTTACTCCAAGATCAACAAAACAACATACTTGCTCTAACCTAAAGTTTTGTATTGCATATAAAGTAGGGTCTACAGATCTATGTGAAAAACACATCGTTTTACATTTTTTGATAATAAATAGTCAGCGAATTGTTGTTAATTAGTTTTTTTGTATTCACGGAGTTTCTTGGCATTTTAGTGATAACTACAGGGGGCTTATCACATTTGTGCTCGAATTCGCGCACAAAGACCCCAGATGGCCAGAATGAGTTGTCAAGTATTAATTGAAAACTGTCAGCGGATACGTCAATTTTAAACGACGAAATATCCCGGTTGTACTCGAAATCAAATTTACGGACGTCTGTAACCGCCGTTTTTAATTTCGACGAGATGTAACTTTTTATATCATCGATTGAGGTATCCGCAGCAAATCTCGAGACAAAATTTACGTTTTTCCGCGGTATAACAACTAAGTTTTTATTAGCTGACATGTAGGTATTTGGATGCGGATCTTGAGATGTTTTCCGCTTACCGTGTTCAGTAGCAGTTTTCTCAGTGTCCTGAGCAGACGGAACCTTCTCTCCTTGAGGACAAGGGGATGAAAGATTAATGAGGTCAAATCAGAATTAGGCATTGAAACGATTGAAACAGCGTTTCATAACACCTAAATTTTTCAGTAAGGGTTTCAAGCTCACTACCAATCTCTTTGAAACCATTACGCGCTTGCTTAAAAACCTTAAAGAATTCAATTTCAGTTGGTCTGCATTTTAAGCAAGACCAGCGCAATCCCTTACTGTCAAGAATAGAATCCAAGATCCTACTTGTCAGTCAGGCACATTTAAGATGGGCAAGCTCATCATAAAGCCAGCAAGAAACAAAGCGTTCCGACTCGCCTTTCACAGAGCAGTTCGGAAAGTTACAAGTCATAATGAACAAAAACAATATTAAACAAAAATATAATATAAAAATGTTAAATAATAAAAGTAAAAGGAGCAATAAAAAAAGTATTTATAACAAATGAATGCAATGAAAATAGTTGGTTATCGAAGATAACAACCAATGTAGCGAGCAGTTTGAGATGCACTGTACTCGTAATACACGAAAAGTAAGAAACTCGCGAACAGCTGTGGACAAAGATGGAAACGAATAAAAACAAGAAGGAAATTTAAGTAAGCAATATAAATTAACACTAACAATTGCACTATTTAAAATGTAGCAACAAAAAAAATTGAAAATGACTCRKCACAATCAATTTAAATTAGCCAACACAGAATTAAAGTAAATTTAATAGCTTCAATGGCACAATATAACACTGATACTTATATACACTCTTAAACGATTAATTAGTCCAAATATTTTCACAATAGAGTTTTGAATATAAATTAAACAAATTCGACAGAGCACCAAAATTCACAGCTGAGCACGAGGAGTATTGCCAAGAACTTGTTTGTTTTTGTATTTATTTAAATAATTACATACGGTGTTTTGTACAATGTTTAGTTCCAGGGAAGTCATGACCATTCTTTTAACCACATACGCACTTTCAGCCGACTAGCTTGTATAAAACTGTATTGTGGAAATATGTGAGTTTACGTAAAAGTGCGTGGTGCCGCGCCTAACGTCCAATTTTTACCCGACTCCTATTGAGCCTTCTCACATCATTTCGAKTGTAAAATTGTATGCGTCTTTCATATTTAGTTATTGTTTTAACAGTATCGTTGTATGAGAAGKGGGGTGCTTAAGGGATTTGTGCCGCACAAATTTGGTTTTTGTAACTTTAGTGRTTTAGCCCATTTTGGCATTATCAATTAGAGGGCGGGGTCATGCCCACTTTTTCAGAATTTTATTTCATTTTTATTTTCCTTTGTGCCAAAGGCTTTCGCTTAATGCCATTTTGTGGGCGAGGAACTAGTCTATAACGCTCAAGTGCTGTACCAACCGATTAGCGAAACAATTTTGCCGCTCTGTAGCAGGTATCTCCAAAATATGCGTTTTGAAACCGCGTCTTCAGGGATCGAAAACCATTGAACTACTAGGGAATAAATAGTAGTCATTCGGTGCCAAATCAGGACTGTACGGAGAATGAGGTGGATGACTTATCAATTCTAATCGTTAGATGTTGTTTCAGTCGATTTATGTGAGCTAGCATTGTTCGGTTTCGACGTTACGTTTTTCTCATTTCTTGAAAGACTTCTGGCAACCTTTCACTACGATCGCGATTTATTTTCATTTTTTCCCCCGAGATGAATATGTTGAGTTACTGTATCATAATACCTTTCATACCATAATGTATTAAAATAAAGTAACTTAAAAAACGAATTCATATCTATAGAATATAGTGCTGATATGTAACGTTCTGTGTATGTATAGCAACAGTTTTGCCAAACTTTATAATAAAGTTGTGAGTTKCCATRTTGCTATASTAAATTTGMMAAAACCCGAAACTTAAAAGCAATCAAGGTATAACTTTCTGCCAAAAAATTTCGTTTTGAAATAATTTTCAGCGACTATAAACTTGTGTTTACTTTTGCTGGAGCTACTTTTTTTTAATCACCCAAAATTTATTAATTTTATGAACCAGTATACCTGAGGATGTTGAATGCTTTCTCACAAATAACTCATCTTACAGGTATATTTAAAGTATCGCTCTATCGATAGCTTGATTTTGAGTAGTCTTGATTTCTTTAACATCATAATTTGCTTCGATGACAACTTGACATTTTAACCTGTCATCGCTGGTATCCTTACCTTTCGGTAAACGACATACCTATTGAAGTTCTTTTCATATCAGAAACATCAAGCAAATATTAAATGAAATCACAAAAAGGAGCGAACAGCAACCCAACTCAATCTCATGAATTTCAAAAAGCGCACTTATTTGTCAGAAGTAATTTCACGCGACGCATTGTCAATTTAAATTACTCAACACTACATAAAGCAAAAACAACAAATGCAACGACATAGAGCAAACAATGAAACGAACAAGGCAAACAAGCTATCGGGCAATCAATGATCAACCGAACGGTTTGAGTGAATGACGAACGCAAGCCGCTGAATGGCAAGCACGATTGCTAAATTAGCCAAATGAAGATGAGAAGTGAGGTGTTGAAAGCCGCAAATCGCGCAACACCAGAACGCATTTTTCAATGAAGAGTTATCTGCAAAGAACAAAAACTCAAAGCAAAAACCAAAAAAAAAAGTCCATGAAAAAATGGCAACAATTTGAGCACACACAGACAAAAACCAGAACAAAGCAAAATAATGATTGATTAGCCTTCGGCGAAGCAGCCACCGCCATGCAACATGCCACCGCTCAGGGCGCCGCACAGCGCGGAGCCCTCAAGGTAACAAAAGTCGATGTACACATGAGTTGAGTGAGAATTGCGCAGCCGCGCAGGGTCATTGGGCCGCAGCGGGTATCGCTTGCAAAATTGAAACCGCAAAAGTGCGTAAGTGTGTGTGTGTGTGCCGAGTAAACAGCGAAGGAAAACGAAACGATGCGCAGTCAAGCGGGCAACAAAGCGAGTGGTCAGCGAACAAGACAGGCGGCTGCACAATAGACAGCGGCTGCCGAACGGACAAAGCCCACACGGGCGCCCAACGCAACACATAGTGCACGCATTTCAGCATTTCACTGCGCAAGCGCGTATGTCTACATTAACATGTGTGAGTGTGTTTGTTTGTTCACTTGAAATTGAAACCTGCCTTTGTTTACAATGTGTACGCGTTTTAAAAAGGCAGCAAAAAAGCTGACGGAAAAGAAACTCAATAACCGAATGCTTGGCCGGCAATTGTTACGCATGCGCTTTGGTGCGCAGCCAAGCRGAGTGGGTCCGCAATGGCCACATCCTGCCGCACAACAGCCTTTACATTGTTGCTTTTATTTGTTCAGTTCGGTGTTGTTGTTTTTTGTGCTTTACATTGTTACGCATGCGCAGCTCATGTTACTCGATTTCTTAACTGCTCGCACACTTTGGCGATGCTTGTCTGCCTGCTGGTCGCGCTACTTTTTTGCCGCTGCAGACAGCTAAGTGATTTAAATGCATTTCTGTTCACCGCAGTGTAATTTTTTTGTGTGATTTTTGTTTTTTTTTTCCTATTTATTTTCGCAAAACTATTTCTTCATTTGGCCGCTTTTGTGCATTGACAGGCATCAGAAGGCAGCGCCGAGCGGCGAAATATGAGAGCAGTTGAGTAATGCTTATAACTACGTATACTATTGTGAAAAATAAGCGCAACGTTTTGGTAATACTAATGCGGAAATGCGGTGATACCAAAAAAAATATATTGTTATAGAGATTTTTCAACAAAGCCCAAAGTAGTTTCATTAATTGGTCCTACATTTTTTTTCGTCGGAGGAGACATGTTTATACATTATACTTATTAAGCCCCTCTGACTGGGCGTCTATTTGTATATACGTGAGTGGTCCGATGTCTTTGCTTCTGACCAACAAGTAGTTTCTGGGGGGATAAAAAGTGTAAATTTTCTAATCGGTATCTCAAAAATTGAGCGATTATAACTTCAACACATATTGAACAATGAAAGTCAAGTTCCTTAATGACAAACTATTTTATTTGGCAAAATATCTCCAAATTCGGTATGGATTATTGTCTAAGGTAATGATACAATATCCAAAGAAATTGTTCAGATCGCACCTCAAACTGCTCGCTACATTGGCTGTGACCTCTGATAACCAATTATTATCTTACTGCATTTATGTCTTTTCAATATTTTTATCATTGTTCCATTTATTTTTGTTATTTACATTTTTTTTATATTTTTTTTTTCATATTATTGTTATTATTCATCATAATTACTTGTAAATTCCCAAACTGCACTGTTAAGGTTGATTTTGAACGTTTTGTTTCTTGTTGGCTATGTGACGGGCTTCCCATCTTAAATGTGACAGACTGATCCTGGATTCTGTTCTTAATAGTAAGGATTTGCGCTCCTCATGCATAGTCTTAAAGTTTTTCTGTCGTCTGTCTGTCTGATGAAGAGACCAACGCATCTTCTTTAAAAACAATGGCCCCTTTCTTATTAATATTTCTTCCCTTTCTTCAATTAGGCAAAGATTTTGTTTTCACATGATCGGAATAAAGAGAAAATTGTAACTGAAARTGTTTTCAGGTAACTTTATATCTGTTGCTAAAAATTTTGTTGTAAGTAATACCACAAAACTGTCAATTTCAAGATTTGCTAAGAATACTACAGTGGATGACATAAAGTGTTATATCAAATACGACCTCACAGTAGTTGTTATTAAAATACCAAGAAAACCTCTTGTTACAAAAAAGTATTTAATAATATTTTATTGAGTATTTATTATAAAAATGTTAGAGGTCTTAATTCAAAACTAATTGAATTGCATAATTGTTGGTGTAAATATAGTCTTCATTCTTAGAAAAATTATTTTGAAATAATTCATATGATCTTTTGGTTCATCGTACTTATTTCATTCACATAATTCATTGATAATTTATTTTTCTGCTACTGACCATCGTATATATATTTATTTTGATTCAAGTTGGTGCGTGATGTCATGGTTTCATATGTCAAGCTGTAAAAATTTATTTCAAAATAKATTGGCTATGTAGACAACCAAGATCAATGTAAAGTATGTTTAAGCTATCTGACTGTAAAATCAATCCTTAGATCCCGGAAGTTAACGAGAAAATTAATTTGCTGTTATAACAGCTGAGATTTTAAAGTTATTCTGGTGAATTTATAAATTGAAGTTCTTCTCTTCGGCGTAATAGCTTTGCAGCAAACCTAGAAAATTAAAAAAAAAAAAAAAGTTACTAAAATTAATTACTATAGTATATGACATGCAGCCATTTAATGGTCAATATATTGTGTTCCGCCGGTTTCAGTATAAGCTCAATTCTAATATCAATCATTCTCTAGAGACTTTAACTAACAACATAAAAATGTAGATAGAAAATAATCGAGGTTTTGCACTGCGACCAATGGTCTATTGTACGCGCTCCTATATTATAGGCGTACATTAAATGGTTACGAAGATCCAGCACTCTGAATAATTCCAAGCGCTTGCTGTGCGCGACTGAGGTGTTGTGATCCCTGTCCACGTAGATGAATACTAACAATTTGACCAAATGGAACGTAAAGTGAGGATCATAAGTAATCAATAGGTAATATTGATATTTACAATTTTTTCCCTTTCTATACTATATAGCAAGATGAGATACTCAACAGTCTCAGAAAGACGGAAATTGAGGGTATACGGGATGTAATTAATAAAGCAGTAGAATAGTAGAAAAAAATTTAGGAGATTTAAGATTTCTTAATTACTAGTCCAAAGTATGCTTGCAGAATTTGTAACGTCATCAAATTATAAGCAGCATATTTTATAAAAACAATTGCTCACAAAGTATTCTAATTATGTTTCGTAGCATATAAATATAGACAATGAATTAATTTTCATATAAACGGAGTCTTTAGATTAAATTAAAATATTGCTTCTAGTATTTTATGGTAATGTAACAAACAAAGAAGCCTTTATCTAAAATCAACAGAAAGGTGTGCCGTAAAATATACTGATTTTAGACTAGGCCATCAATTCAATTCTTGAAAAATTACTTTAAAATCGAAATGAAYCATTGACCTGAACGAAGCCAAAACTGATATCGAAATTATCGATATGTGATCAGAGAAGCTGTGGAAGTTGAAAAATCAGTTTTCTGTGGTCAATAAAGACGGTGATATTATTTATAGCGTATTGTCTTCAAAATATAAACTCAAAAATTGTTTGACCCCATTTGAATACATTAAGTCCAAATATGGTGATTTTAATTAGTATTGAACACAAAAGAGGTCTCCGCACACATATTTTGGTATACTAAAAGTATAATTAGCAATAAATATTGCTTATAAAGTTTTTGTTGTATTTAGTTGTATTGTATATTTAGTTAGTCTCTTTAAAACCTCTAATTTTTTATAAATAAAATGAATCTGTCTTTTCTCTTTCCAGGTAAGTTTCAATCATTGCTGCATATTAAAAAATAAATCTGGATTTGAGTGAGTTAAATAACACGTGCATAATACAATATATTTATACTTTAAAATGATGTTCAGCTAAGAGACTATTTATATATCGCACAGCACTGTACAACGCCATATCCATACAGATATGGTATGTATATGCATGTTGCAAAGCTTGCTGGTGTTGCACACACCACGCCGGGTGTCAACAATCTCAACTCAATCAGAGTGTTGCTTGCGCTTTTGTGGCAAGTAATGTGAGCTCATGCGCTTTTATTTTATTAACAGCTTTTATATTTTTACTTTCAAAGTAGATTTGTTAGCATACTTCTTTTATTTTTTATTTTTATTTTCAGAATTATATACTTTATTTTTCTTGCTTTTTTCTGAGTGCTTTGTACGCTTCCTCGATCCTTTTTCCATAACAAATATTGACCTTCCCTTTGGCGTAGTGTTCACAGCCACACTGCTTACATCACTTGCTCTAGTCTTTGCTGTGTGCTCGAGCTTAATGCGCAAATATGCTAAAATGGCCTATCGACTCATCTTACTGGCATTCGCTTGCGGTTTCGCCAACTTAAATTGCATTATTCGATATTCGTGGTTGCGCACATGATTTTGCATAATGCAAAAATGTAAATTCTGTACGTAAGTCGTTGAGCTATGACAGCTTCGGCTTTTTGAGGTGAATATTCTGATTATAGTATGGTATGGTATTTGCAAGAGAGTATGGTGTGAGGTATATAGTGGGTCTAAAATGCTTACGGTGAGGGAAAATATATACTTAGCATAACAAAAATTTATAGTTTGTGAGTTAATATTTGGTGGTTTGGTTGCCTCCTGTAACTACTGAATTTTCCAGGATTTGAGATATGTTAATATTGAACTCGACATAGAAAGGCTATAAGGATTTATGGACATTATTTTGTACTGATATATATATTTTCTTATGTCTGCTTAAATACTTTATGAAGATGAACGACTCAATTCGAGATACAGAGCCTGAACAGAAAGCGGCAATGTGCTCTCTGCTTTCTATTGTCTCTTTCTGTTATAATTTGAAAAGCAAAAAAATCTTTGAGTTCAGTCAAGCTATCTCTATCTAACACTCTTTATTACATTTAGACACATTATCGTTCAATAAAGTTCATTAATTTTAAGAGGTTACATGGGTTTCCTCGGGCCTTTATTCAACAATCTTTTTCTCATAAAAGAGATGAAATATTTTATTAGAACTTTTTATTATTACAAACATACACTATTAACAAAGAAATTCTGAAATATGAATAATCTGAGGAAAACTCCTTTCAAGGTCATCTAAAGTGAAAAAATACCTGGTTTTAACTAAACCTTAACTTAGAACTTGGACGAAGGAAAAACTGATAATTAGATTTTTCGCAGGCGTTTTAACAAAAAATAAAATTTCAGTGAAAATGCGCGACTTTTTTCTAATAGTTGTAATCGAAAAAAAAAATATTTTTTGAAACTTGTAAACAGATGTAACCACCTAAGCAAAATGTTCTCACTTAATGGATGCACTTATGGTATATTTACATACATATTTAAAAACTATATAGATTTTAATAATTTCTTATCATAGCATGAAGCACTCAGGCCTATGACAACCTCAGCAATTCTCATTTCTCTTAGCTAACCATTTCATATACTCTCAACTCGCTTAATACTCATTTACGATTGCCATGCTCGTGTCATATTTATTTCAGGCACCGCACTGAGACAATCAGCATTCTCGCCAGCTCACTGCTGTAATGTCATTTAAATTAATGCAAAATGCGTGCATTTGAAAGTCTTGCAAACAATAGCATATCAGCCATATAAGGACGAAATAAGGCTAGAATAGTTGGTATAAGTGGATAGTTTATTGAACTGAATGCATATAAAATTATGCTACTTTGGCATTGTGGCTGAACTGAATTATGATTGCGCCGCTGCTTCAGCGGCTTAAAGATAGTCTACTTAGCGGTGAAGGCAACCTTTCATTTTCCATGACTATTGGATATGCAAAAAGTTGGTGCAGTGCAAAGAAAAAAAAAAAAAGCAATAAAATAAATCAAAATAACAAATAAAAAGAATGGCATTAGAAATGCTGAATGGCTTATCCTTTTATAGTATAATCACAAGAGTTATATACAAGCTTTGTAAACAGAAATATATTTAAAAGTGTGTACACATAAAATATGGTAAAAATATTCATACATACATATGAATAAAATTTAATATAATGATCTTTAAAAAATAGAAATTGTAACAAAAGACTTAAGCGACAAACTCGAACGTAATTGGCAGGCAAATAAAGTTATAAGTAAAAATAGCATTAAAAATGTTGTAAAAAATATCGAAAAATATTTATCCTAACAATGTTTTAATTAAAAGTTAAAATACCCAATCCAAACTAAGCAGAAAATATAATTTTCCAAGAATCGATTATTCGACAAGAGACTCCGTACATGCACTTACAATATAATCGCAGAAAAGAGAATGTTCTTCAGTTCGCCAAAACAAAAACAAAAATAAATAAATAATACAAAAACACCAAAGAAATCAAAGGAAAATTTCTCCCAACTGCTGGATATTACTGACCAGTCAAGTGCTAGCATTGAAATATAAGTGAATACTGAATACATGTTTATTGCACAATTCTTCTGCGATAAACCATTTTTATCTACCATTTGCAATCGCTCATATAACCGACGAAATTACGCAAACAACAATMATGTTTTATGAGTTTCATGCTCTGACTAATAATTAACATTCAGCCGTTTGCACGCGTTGTCGGGCCACAAGCGAAATTCGTAAAAAATTTACGACCTACTGATAAACGATCTCGTAAATGTTCTCGCTAAGATCGACAAATAGTTAAGCTTTGCACTATCGTGATGGTCTTTTGTGACTTAAATTTGGTTCTTTTTTATTTTTAAAGGGAAATAATATCTTTCTTTTTAGAAATTATTGTAGTTGAAGACGTATAAGAATTTTTTAGACATAATTTGAGACATAACATGAGTTCTTATAAGTCTTATAAAATGGACTTTGTTCTCCGAAAGAAGGTTTACCAATTTTACTGCTATTTATTTTCATAATTTATAAAACTTTGAATTTGTCCCTTAATTTATGAATGACACTAGGCAGTGTCTGCCTAAACAATCAATATGCAAAAATATTTTCCGAAGACTTTGACGGAGGTAGGTATTATATATAGTCAGGGAGAATCCAGACTATTATATACAGTTTCGAAGCTATTAGCTTTTTGTTCTTGTTGTAGCGGTTCATAATCCCACTKAAGTAGTAAAGTTCAGGTTGGTTGTCATCGAAATCGTGTAACAGTAGGCCCAGGTCACATGCAATTTTCGACGAATCACGGCAGAAAAATGTTAGATGGGCATACAAAGAGGTACTTGCAGTTATGAGAAGACTCGTTGCACGCTGGACATATATTTGGTATGTAGGGGTCACTTCTGGGTAGGTAAAAGTTTAACATGGTACAGTATCTGCAGCGAAGCTGCCCATCACCGATCATCGGATCAGCTGAGCTATTCTTCTGCAATAGGTGGCGGTTTGACTCCAAGTACGAAATTTACGTCATCCTAAGTGCAGTATTTTGGTACACCTGAATATTTGTTGTCTGTCCGCTATATATTTACCTTCCGCTACTTTTTTAGTGATATCCGATTTCATTCGTTTTCAGAATAAAAATGCATTTTCTCATACAAAAGGACGTGCTAAGTAAAAGGGCAGGAGGAGTTCTTGCATCATTAATAGAGTCGAACGCTGTCTAAAATATTTGGTGGTGAAGTTTAAAGTTTTTGCAGAAGTTCATTACCGCAAAATCCGACTCAGAGAGCTTTTATGCTATGTGAAATCATTGGGAAGACGTTTACTAACTGTTGATTTCATATACCACGTTTTGGTTGTTATATATTTATACTCTCGCAACAAAGTTGCTAAAGAGAGTATTATAGTTTTGTTCACATAACGGTTGTTTGTAAGTCCTAAAACTAAAAGAGTCAGATATAGRGTTATATAYACCAAAGTGATCAGGGTGACGAGTAGAGTTGAAATCCGGATGTCTGTCTGTCCGTCCGTGCAAGCTGTAACTTGAGTAAAAATTGAGATATCATGATGAAACTTGGTACACGTATTTCTTGGCTCCATAAAAAGGTTAAGTTCGAAGATGGGCGAAATCGGCCCATTGCCGCGCCCACAAAATGGCGGAAACCGAAAACCTATAAAATGTCATAACTAACCCGAAAATAAAGATATTAAAATGAAATTTGGCAAAAAGGATCGCATTAGAGGGGGGCATATTTGGACGTAATTTTTTTGGAAAAGTGGGCGTGGCCCCGGCCCTTACTAACTTTTTTGTACATATCTCGAAAACTACTATAGCTATGTTAACCAAACTTTATAGAGTCGCCCACCTCCCATACAAAGGTTATGTTGAAAATCACTAAAAGTGCGTTAACCGACTAACATAAAACGTCAGACGCACTAAATTTTATGGAAGAAATGTCAGAAGAAAGCTGCATCCAGGCCTTTTTTTAAAATGGAAAATGGGCGTGGCGTCGCCCACTTATTTACCAAAAACCATATCTCAGGGAATACTCGACCGATTTCAATGAAATTCGGCATATGGTATTTCCTTAACACCGTGATGACATGTACCTAATATGGGTAAAATCGGTTCACAATCACGCCTGAAATCTCGATTATCACTTTATCATGCGAGAGTACAAAATGTTCGGTGACACCCGAACTTAGCCCTTCCTTACTTGTTCAAATTAGGAATGGTTGATTGATAAATATTTTCTCAATTTTAAATACTCCCGCAACGACATCGAAATATTTGAGCTCTTTATAGTTGTAATTATATGACTCCATGGGACCGAACGAACCGGATTTCCACAAATTTCTCTGTTTAAGGTTATATACAGTTAGAAGGCAGAAAAAATGCCAATTTTTAAGAATTTTTTCTGAGAAAACTTTTAAAATTTACTGATCCAAACATTTCAACACATATTATGGTATCTTTCAGCTGTTTTTTAAAACTTAGTATTGGCAAAAATATTTATTTTAAGAGAACTACAATTGATCTGTGGGAGCTTCTTCCAAAAAACACGTTATGCGGTGACAACTATATCTCTGATCTGGATTCTCTGAAATTAAAAACCACACAGATTTCGTTAAAGGAATATAAAATATATTAAAGCAAATCGATGGAATAAGCAAAATAAAACTTATTGACTAAATGGCGGTTTCTCAAAAAAAAAAAAAAAAACAGACTTTTGACCAACATTTTGGCCTTAAATTGTTTATAAAAAATATTTCTCGGTGAGAAAACATCTTCGTTTAATTACTAAAAAATATATTTAAGAAGCTCGTGCTGAAATTTGATACTAATCGGCTTCCCGTCGCCGAGTTTGAAAACACCATTTTGAGAAAAACGCGTTTAAAGTTTGGTTAGCACTTCCAAGCACTCCTTCTACCTCCTATTTGAGTGTAACTTCGAAAATATTCACCCGAACGATATGATATTTTCTGTGTGTATTCTTAATTATATGTACATTAAGAACATAAAAAGGTGATTTTTTGAAAGTTCCAAGTGTATATAACCCCTTAATTTGTCAATTCTGGTATTTCACATAATCAGTGAATACACAGCTTACCACTTCCAGACCTCAGATAGCCCGTTATTAGTTATTTTTTCACTCATCTTTTTAATTCCTTGTTCCTTTTCTTACGAGTTTCTATCCTTGATCTTCTTCGCTCCATTTCCAATGTGTTTCAACCTGTTATGCATTCTTTTCACTTTTTGTTATTTTCAAAGCCTTCAGCACTGACCTAATATTAGCTATCGTTGATTAAAAAATTTCAAGAACAGTGCACTCAACAACTGACATCGAAACAAGTATGCTGTAACTAATTTCCATATGAACCCATGTGACTGAACGAACTGTATTTTCCCAGAAATATTTATCACTGACCAACAGAAATAATTTTCAAGTAGGTAAGTTCGTGACATCATAGAATTGATTTAGACTAAAAGTATGGTTAATGCATTGTAATATCCGCACGTTTAGCCAAAAGTTGAAATATTTTAGCCAAAAGTTGAAAATATTTATAATCGATGTCTCTGCTTGAAGTGGTGCTGCTGATAAGTCATTRCAGTGCTGCTGCTGGTTTAAACTTTTTCTGACAGAAATTCAAGCAACGATACATTTTGTTCCTGTGAATTATTTTTTTGGAACTCTTCTTGTAAAAATTATACCCTTATTATATAATGTAAAGTGACTGTCATGATCATAGTAGCCGCTGGGAAACCCCAAACAAATATTTTCCTTGTGCAAGGCAACCGACTACGCATAATGTAACAAATTAACATTTTTTAGTAACTGAACTTATAATAAATTGCAACTGTTTAACAAGTTTAGAAAAATTGCAAAATTCTATTAATACTCTCAAGCCGTAAATAATCTAAATAAATTTTCTAGGCTACTTTTAGCCAAGTAAATACGAAAATTTGTATTTTAAGAAACCATCATTCCTAAATAGAGTTATAAATTCGTTATGAAAGCGGAAATTTTATGCTCTCAAAGAGAAAACGGAAACAGTGAAATAAGTAAGTTTAAAAAATAATAGCTTAACATATAGAGACATATGTAGTAGAAAGTACCTTAACTAAAAAGATTTCTTCAGATATTTGAAATTCAAAAGAAAACGTTTGCACTAGTAAAAATCATTACAGATTTTATTTTTCTGTGAAACAGAGTATAAATGTGATAGCACTGGCTCATAAAATAATATGGAGCTTTGCCGCTGGCTACTGTTTCACAAGAAAAGTGCAATAAAAAATAGCTTGCGGGCACTATTAAGCTGTTGTAGTCAAACAGGCTAACGGGTAATGATATGTATACAATTTTGGCTYGTTGAAATTACCCAAAAACTCAAAGGCTCATTACTTTTTTATGCCTTGTGCTCGTATATTGCTCTTCTTTATTTTGTGAGCGAATTGCATTTAACGAGCAGTTGATAACGCCACGCAAAAAGATGAGTAGSCAACAGAGAAATGTTAAATAACAGTTATTTGCTTCAAATTGTAAAAAGGAAAGCATAATAAAGAATAATTATAGCTACCGTTGCAGGGCAGGCATAAAGGCAAAAACGAGATACAAACGAGTAAAGCAGATTTGGAAGAAATTAAAAGAAAATCAAACTCGCAGAGTACTCGTAAATATAAGAGTTAGTGTTGAGCTTCGAGCTAAAATTAAGCTGCGCAAGTTTTTTCATTTAGATAAATTCGTGAGCAATAAAAAAGAGYGGTGAACTTTGAGCAGAGAATACAGGGTGTTCGATGCTAACGAAATMTTACATTTGGTAGCATTTTCTCTCAACTGACAGCTGTCAAGTTTCATCGGCGATTGCCACGCYCCTGATATGACTATATAGGCGATTTATGTCTCTAATTAACTCGCTGTTACATGGCTACTTCGATTAGGATAGTCAGCGTGATCCATACCATCTTATTAGAAAGCAGTTGTGCATACAAAACAATTATTTTCGTTATATATTACTTATAAATACTAATAATAATTCTTGAACACTTTCTAAAACTTAAAGCAAGTCTTTCCTTTGCTTTCTCACACTAACATTGTGTCTTTCTCGCCCTGCTCAAAGATCATGCTCCAAACAAAAGCCTTCGTATACAAACTTACTGTCCGCTATCGTCAAAAACTCACGCACATGTCGCTCAAATATCAATTATTTGTCACTTGAGTAAATGAAATGTTGACAAGCAACTTGAATTGATRCTTGCGCACACACAAAAAGCTAAGCGCATAAGCTGCGCGCCGAAGACTGACTGCCAAGCAAATCAGATAACAATTTTATTCTTTTTGTTGTCTTCTTTTTTGTTATTTTAAGTAGACAAATGAACAAAGCGCGTCGGTTGCCTGTGTGTGGCACGCAGAAGAGTGAGCAGCAAACAAATTGGAACTGAACGCTAAAGATATTTACTCATAACTAGTACACAGAAGCAACAGAAGGCAACTTCATTTTGATGGCCTGACATATATATGTACATATGTATATTGGTGCGAGTATATAAGAACGTACACTATAGAAATGTTAATTTTATTTATCAGATAGAAGGTGWTTTTCTTGTGGTCCGCTTTATCTTGAGTAGTTGATATAGTGTTTAATAAAAATCTATGCGGGCTCACGATTATTAAAAAAAAGCGCTTTTGATTTGTCGGAATATTGGTTTGAATAGTACATTCATATGTTAGGGTGAAACAAATCTGAATCACTTCGAATTTTAGGAATGATTATTATGATAATTATGTTCCATATTAAAGTAGACGATAGTCAATATATAAGATATAAAAATATGTTAATTTTACAATTTAATTGAATAACATAACAATGTCACCAATGCCATAAAAATGARCCTATATTTCGAACAAGAAGTATTTATTTGAATACTAAAAATTTGAGTGTAATTTTAGAATCATCTCTATTAAATTATATGAATTTTGCTTTGAGGTTTGGTTTCTGCCCATAATAACTAAACTTATCTTAATATATTAGGTTGTCAAAAAAGTCTTGCGGCATTTTTATTGAATTTTCAATTGTTCATAAAATTTTTTTTGATGCCTAGCTCTTGACCGATGCTACGGCTGCTAGTATGCCGGTCTCTTTCCGGAGCATGGCGCATCTTCGACCACCTCTACATCAGAACGAAAACGTTGAAACCATCGTTGTGCGGTGGAAATGGAAACTGGATCCGGTCCATAAACTGCACAAATTTTATTGGCGGCTTGAGATGCATTTTTGCCTTTATCGTAGCAGTACTGTAAAATATGCCGTTTTTCTCTTTATTTTGCTCCATGTTTGCGACGCTATAACTCACGAACCATTTAAAAGAAACGGCAAATAAAACTAGAACTACACGCTCACAGCGCCAACTAGCGAAAATACATTTGCTATTGACAACCTAATATATGTATAGTATAAAGAGTAAGACTGAGTCATTTACACCCCTACAAGGTCCGTTCCAAGGTACACAAGACTTTAAGAAAATCAGAACAAATCATTTCTTCAGCAAAATCAATTTAGTTTTTTCAAAATAATCTTCTGCAATACAGGTTTTTGCACTATCTATAAGCATGTCGAACGATTGTTTTAGCTCATTGGCCGATATGGCCGCCAGTTTGCCGGTGAAAGCCTTTTGAATGGCCTCTACGTCTGCATAATGCTTCCCTTTCATGGGCAAATATATTTTTCCGAAAAGGAAGAAGTCGCACGGTGCCATATCATATGACTTTTGATCAAATAATCGGTCACAATCTTCGATCGATAAGACGTATTCTGAGCAATTTTTGGTCCTCAGTCAATTTGTGCGGAACACGGTTTGTTCACATTTCACACATTTTTCGTAAGCCCAAATGTTCGGTCAAAATGCGATAAATCGATGTTTTGGAAATGTTCAATTCCATTTCCATGAATTCCAATGCTGATTTCGTCTGATTTTGATGAATTCACGCACACTTTGGATGGAATTTCCGGTGATCACGGATTTTGATTGGCCCACATATTGATCGTCATTTATGTTCTCACCACCACTTTGAAAATGTTGAAACCACTCTTGCACTCTGCTTCTGGATAGGCAATCATCGTCATAAACTTGTTTCATCAATTGAAACGTTTCGGTAAAAGTTTTTGCAATTTAAAAGAAAAATTTAATGTTGCCTCTTTGTTCGAAGCTCATTTTCGCACCGATAACACAAACATACTGACACTTAAAAYGCAATAACTTCACTTTCAGTCGATGAAATTTCACTGCACAGTCGATAAAGATAGCAGATTCTAATGCACTAGTCGACATACCAGAGGGCGCTACATTCAAAACGTCCTGATTACTTTGGAACGCAACTTGTAGATGTTTGTTATTTCTTTGTTAAAGCATAAGTATTCCGCACCTTAGTGAATGCCAGCATCATAGCTAATCGAACTCNTTAGTGAATGCCAGCATCATAGCTAATCGAACTCTTTGCCAATAAGTATATCTTTGGTATCATGGTATGAGAGCTTTAATTTTCAAACACTCTGCTATTTTTTTGTCAAAACCATCCGTCTTCTCTCCACTGTCTTCAAAATGGTTTCATTTGGTTTTATGAGCTCTTTTATAATGTACAACATCTATACACAGCGTTAAGATCTAACTGGTACACATATTTAAAATCTTATTGATTGCCTATATCATCCGGCAGCCGGATCGATTTATGCCTTGATCACACGTAAYGAGTAGAGCGGCGAGACAGTGAYTCGGCCGAGTGCTCGTWTCGTTTAAACAGTAAGGCGAGTAATGAACCGARTCAGTGGGCGAGTATAATGGCGAGAGAGTCAGAGAATCACATTTTGTTTACTAAGCCGAGTGCTTCTTTTTTCTTCACTCTTTTGCCCTTCTAAGCTAATCACTGACTCGCTCGTTGCATGTGAACACGCGTTCGGTCTTCACTCGCCACTCGGTCGATTTTTATGTTGTTTATTTAGTTTCAATTACATTTTGCATTGTGAAAGAATTGAAATGGCAAATAAGTGGCATTAGAGATGCGGTAGAACTTCATTAAAAACTCTTTTAAAATATCTTTTKCTACCAAACATTGTAAATAAAACTTTGAAAAACTTCACTGTCTAACTAGATGAACAAAATACGTGTAAACCTCTACTCGCCAACGCAACTCTCTSAAACGAGTATCATACTCGRCCAGAATACTGTCTCGCCACTGTACTCGTTACGTGTAAYAAGGCMATTWGGATTTAGAATTCTAGTTCCGAAAGCATATTTAGCATTAAATCTTTTTGCTAGAAAGCATGGACCTTTCATCGGAACATAGATCAATAWAATTGTATTGAAAAATCTTGTATTTATTGATATTTTTAATGGGCACATCATAAGTATAATTAAATTATATAAAAAAAATAACGATAAAGTTTAAAATAAAAATTTAAGGAAATAAAAAAATGTATTAATAAATCACTAAGAGCAGTGCATCATCCATGAATTGGTATAAATAACCTAGACATTTTTTCTCTGTGTTATTGATTTGGCTTTCATAACCCGATCCATCAATTTCCATTTCCGTTAAAATCAAATTTATGGTATAAGGCGAATAAAACGTGTTGAAATAAATAACAATTGTTTTTTTTAGAAATCTCATATGACTTCATATCAAAAGCGTAGTGTATATATTTATATAAGCTCGCATTGATTTTTAGGTCAATATTTAAACTTTGCTTCTAAGTTCTGCGCTTCTTTATCATAAATGTGGAGCTTCCTAGTAAAAGAGTTCACAATTGATTATTTTTAATTTTTTTCTATCAGTGTTAAATGTTTGGTTTGTATAAAAAGTTATAGTTAAATTTAACTTTTATGTCACATATTTTATTACTATAAAAGTGGCACTACACATTTGTTTCATAAGAAAAAGCAAGAATAAGCAATTCAAAATGTCATAAAACAATGTGTAATTGTTTTTAAACAAAAAGAAAATATTTTCTCTCGTTTATCTCATTCATTTAATAAGATTTTCAAGCTCATTTGCGGAAAGCACTTAATTATGCACGCTGCTGTGCCATGCTTAATGAAAATTTTTCCTCTAACCTCAGATTCACGCAGAGAAATAAAGAAAATAAACTTTTCAATAGCTGTCAAAATGCAAGCGGCTTAGGCTTAGGCTTAGAAAATCACTAACAAAGACAGCTAAGCTTGCTATGGAATAAATCAAAAAGGGCGAGCGGACGTGCAGAAACAAGCATAGCATAAGCTAGAGTCAGTAAAATAGCTTGGAATTAAATGCCTATAAAAATAGAGAAAAYAATTAAAATTCCGAAAGCTTTGCGCGCGACATGTGTTTCTTTTTTTCTTCTTCTTGAACGACTTCAACAATGTTCGACGAGTATTAGCAATGTGTTGTTGCCTTCGGGCATTTTTGTAAAGTTGTTGTTTGAATTTTATTATTATAATAATTTTTTTTTTTGAATCGCTGGCATTCAGCTCGTAAACCTGCGTCTGCGCGTAACCAAGCCGTCGGTGAGTAAACAGGTAAGAACGCGTGCGTATAAACCTACTTATGTACGTATACACACATACATGAGTACGTGAATATAAAAAGGGTTCGACCGCTTTGCTAATTAGCATTACAAGCTCGTATAATGTTCTTGCGAGCGCAAATGCTGCTTACAACAGTCACCCAAAGACGACAGTGCACGCTTGTTGCTGTGTGCTGAGCGCGCTAGACTTGAATTGAGATTTGGACGCAAAGACGTGCCTCAACATAAATCCAAAGTGACATTAATGTATACTTGTATGTATGTTTGTACAAAAACACGCATGTAACAAGTGTGTATGCGTATGCCAGCCTTGTGCGCCCTGTCCGCCCAGGAGTGCCGCATTGGAATGTTCGCATCGCTCGCCTAAAGTCTTCATTACAGCATTRTCTCTGCGCTAACTATTTTTCGTTACATTAAAACGCATAAAATCGCTTTAAAAAAGTGCACAATTACTGCTTTACATAGATTTTAATGTCRACACATGCAGATGTGGATACTCAAACGCACCTTGATGCATGTACGTGTGCATGTGTRAGGAGCAAACTGTAACGATCAACTGCTAAGACTTGAACGCTGATAGAACAGCTTGCAAAAAATATAAACTATAAATTTGCCAGGCCCGACWTGCAGCAATCGCTCTAAGAAAGAGTTACTTTTTTGTCTACTYAAATAAAATGTGGCGCCCTTCGATCGGCAGACAGTCAGTATATTGCGCGTTCGAATACACTTTTTGCCCAATTTTGCATTTTTTTTTCATGTTTTGTCTTTCGTTTTATGCCTTCAGCGTAATTAAGTCCCACACGCATACCCACATAGCTTTGGTGCTCACAACGTTACGAAAGTTGGCACATGTGTAACAGCTTCGTTCAGTYCTCGTATGCGTACTTTATTGCCTCGAGGACACACCCTTTCTTGCTGCCTATGGCAACATGACGTAAAGTATTTATTTGTGCTGTGTAAACTGCTCCAAACGTAGGTTTGCAGCTGTCCATGCAACAGCGCAATATTTTGACACAATGTCTTCAAGTYCCCAAGCAGAGGCAAGCGAGGAGTAACCACTTTGAGTAACCACTTACAGAGTAGTGCAAAAGCTACTAGAATGTTAACAGTGGTGTCTACTTTATACTTCATATTATAGAGAGGATATATTAGGTTTRYCACGAAGTTTGTAAAGCATAGTAGGAAACGTAAAMCACTACATATAYAAMTGATCARCAAGACAAGCTGAGTCGATTTAGCCTCGACCGCCTGTCCATTTATGCGGGAACTAGTTACTCAAGTTTTGACTTATGAATATGATAATTTGCATACCGCCTTATCTCCTCAGGGAACTGCTCAGTTKTTTGAACTGCCGATATCGGACCACATAGCGTATTGATGCCATACAAACTAATCGATCAAAAGCAACACCTTTTATGACAAACTATTTAATTGACGAGATATCTAACTTGTATAACAGTAAAATTTAAAAGAGAAACTGTAGAATTCAAAGTGAATAACCTATTGTTGTAACAGGTACATTAAGAATTAAAACCTATGCTCAATATTATATTTACTACACTTTGGCAAAAAAAGCGAATTTTTCAGAACTTTTCTGAGAAAATTTCTAAAGTTATTGATCGAACAATATGTATAYATGTATAATGATATTTCAATTGTATATTAAAATTWAGTTTTAGTAAAAATATTTATTTGCARCAAGGAGTCGTCGTCATTTGTATGGACGATATAATTATTCCAGCATCAAGCAGTGATGAAGGGCTACATAAACTAAAAGTCGTTTTAAACAGAGCCCAAAGTTATTGGTTGAAGGTTAAGGGGCAAAGGTGCCAATTTTTGATGAAGAGAATTCAATTTTTAGGATATATTATTGAAGAAGGGGGTATAAAAACATCGGACGATAAAATAAAGGCAGTACAAAATTTTCCAGTCCTGCGGGATAAAAAATCGCTTCAAAGATTCCTAAGTCTTACTTCCTRTTTTAGAAGGTTCGTGGAAGGGTATGCGTTAATTGATAGRCCTCTAAGCGAAATGCTTAGG
Organism: Bactrocera latifrons; assembly: GCF_001853355.1. Lineage (NCBI taxonomy): Eukaryota > Metazoa > Arthropoda > Insecta > Diptera > Tephritidae > Bactrocera > Bactrocera latifrons. The sequence continues at coordinate 233,319 of NW_017537021.1, forward strand.
AAAGACACTCAATTTGGTTTCAATGAAAAACAATGTATAGATTTTGAACAACTTAAAGGGGCGCTGGCTAAAGCTCAAGTTTTAAAACTTTATAACCCTAAGGCCGAAACGGAGATACACTAGCTACGCTAGCATGCACGGTAACGGTGGTGTATGGCTTCAAAAAGACAAAGAAGATCAACAATTTCACCCGGTGAGTTGTATGTGTCTCAAAACTCGACCTGGAGAAGAAAAGTATCATTCTTACGAATTGGAGGTACTTGCCATTATACAAGCATTAAAGAAGTGGAGAATTTATGTTATGGGGAAAAAGATTAAAATTGTGGGCGATTGCAATGTGTTTGCATTAACCAAGAAGAAAGCAGATATACCACTTAGACTCGCACGTTGGGCTATGTTTCTTCAAGATTTTGATTATGTTATTGAACACAGACCGGCTACAAAAATGAGACATGTCGATGSRCTTAGTCGAATGACATCAATGTTACTTGAAGATTCGTTAAATTTTCGATTGRGAGAAGAACAAYAAAGTGATGATTGGGTAAAAGCGGTATGCGCAGCTTTAGAGAAAAATATTTACGAAGACTTTTATTTAAAAAACGGTATACTTTATAAGGACCCTGTGAAAGAGTTGGTGGTAGTACCGCAGAAAATGGCAGAGGAAATAATTCGGATGGGACTTAAGGTAGGACACTGGTCGGAAAGAAAGACGCGAGATTGCTTGGAAAAATCGTTTTATATTTCACAAGCAGGACCAAAGGTGGCAAACGTTATTAGAAAGTGTGTARAATGTATAATAGGGGAAGCAAAGGCAGGGAAAAAGGAAGGCTTACTCTGTCCTATAGATAAGGAGKATAGACCGCTGTTGACATATCATCTTGATCACTYAGGGCCCATGGAGTTGACCCATAAAAAACATAACCATTTGTTTGTAGTGATAGATGCTTTTAGTAAATTCGTGTGGTTATACCCAACAAAGAGTACGGATTCAGCTGCGGTAATAGACAAATTAGAAAAACAAGCTTCTGTGTTCGGAAATCCAAAAAGAATAATCACCGATAGGGGAACAGCATTTACAGCTAAGAATTTTGAAGATTATTGCGCTAAGGAGGGCATTCAGCATCTTCTTATCGCAACCGGAGTACCACGCGGAAACGGACAAGTCGAGCGTATCAATCGTATTATACTACCATTGCTGACGAAATTATGTCACAATAATCCAGCTAATTGGTATAGACACGTTGAGAGGATACAACAACTTTTGAACAAYACTCCTCCAAGAAGTACCAAGTTCAGACCTTTTCGAATTCTAACTGGGTTAGATATGCGTACATCTGATAACATCGAACTTCGAAATATGTTAGAAGAYTCACTACTTAGGGAACTAGATGAAGAGCGGGAAAGTGTTAGAAACAAGGTTGCAGAGAATATATCCAAGATTCAGGAAGAGAATAGGCGAAATTTTAATTCAAAACGGAAACCAGAAAAAGAATACAATGTTAATGATTTAGTGGCGATAAAAAGGAAACCGTGGAACCCCGCGTTTGGGGCGAAAGACARGTCAGGACGGCCGAGTGTAGAARAATTGCGAACAACACGATCCGGACAGACCTATTAAATGCAACTCTGATAAAGCAGAACGCTTACTGACGMCGAACGAGAACGTAAATTTTAAAATCGTATCTAATAAAGGAAAGACGTGTCGTTTCACCAATTAAGCAAGTGTTTCATTTTATATAAGAAAAGAATTCCTCCATATGTATAAGARCCAGTTTTGTTACTAGTTTGCAACACCAAGGAGATATTTCGTAACGCACCACTCTAGTAAACTAAACCGATCCTTAGATTTCAAACTTAGTATGCASTTTTWATTAACGCGCGCGCATTTGAGAACYAAAAGTGTTGTCATCGTAAACSGTTTAATGTTGCAACATGTTGTAGGATATATTTGCAATGAAAGAAATTCTAATTCTTGAAACTGTAGAAATTCTATTTGTCAGTAAGACAGCTGAAAGAGTAATATTACATATGCACATGCTTTAAAAGATAATAAACACAATACTTACATATATATACCATACATATATAATATATTTTTTTACATAATTATGAAAAGAAACTTCTTCTAAATTTTAATTAATAAAAATTTAAGTTCATGTAATTCCTTAGTTTCTCTCATCAGCAACGAAAGACTCTTGAGATTATGATGTCTTTTTAAACAGCTGCTATAATTTGTTCGATTTTCTACTTTTTAACGCTTTATGAATCGAAAACGCCTTTCATTATACCTTTTTAATCTTCACAATATATGTATCTAATAAGTTTACTGCTATCTCGAAATTCCCAAAGCAAAAAGTGAGCAGATAAAACTAATTAAGATTAACAACTCAATTAACTAATTACGAYCACTTTTCTCTGTTTGTGCTTTTACAATTTTATTGCTGTAAACTTGCGGCATTAAGCCTCATTAAGTCTAGTCMACTTCTGTTTGCTTGTTTGCTGCTGCAACGCAGTTGTTGAAACTCCTCGTGCCTTCTAAGTAGATATGTATATGCGCCAACAATCGCGATGCAGTTGCTGGCATATATGTACATGACCAATAAATCTATTAACATAAACCAGCAACAACAACACGATGAATTTAAAATGCATAATTTATGCTACCAATTCTAGTAGTTTACAGCTGGCTGAAGCAGAGGAGGGGAACGTAATGTATGTACACTTATATCTGTTGTCTGCRTTAGTTAGCTAGTTAATATTTTATAAGGTGTATTGGGTAATATCAAATAAATGCTGAGAACTTACATTTAAGCGTGTGCGTTTAATGAAAGTTGCTTATACGCCGTGGCAGCTCACCACTGATCTCAATGAAAAGTGAGTCTTCCGGGTTTTTATTTCTATTTTACTAAGGTTTAAGACTATGTTAAATGCATGTCGGYCTTTTTTGTTTTTGTTGTTC
>NW_017537021.1:237338-245156 GCF_001853355.1 Bactrocera latifrons
ATCTTCTTTGAATGTAATAAGGTGTATTTTCAGCTATAACTTAAGATTTTTTTTTACAAAAATGTTGAAATTTAACGGAGTTATGGGCTCCATCGAACTATTATTTCAGCAAAGTCCGTGTGCCTTCGAGCGGATTAAATAATAAAAACTGGGAAACATGGCGGGTGGGTAGAACTTCCCATTCAAGCGTTTCTATATTGGTTTTAAGGGCTTTGGCAACATGTGGCCGACCGCTGTCCWACAGCATAATCACTTTTKCGTGCCTCTCCTGATCCTCATCGAGCAACGTCCTCGGAACATCGCCTACGTAAACATTTTGATGTTCTCTCTAATGTGGAAACGACGTTTCATCTTCAAATGTCTTGGATAAGTTGATCACGTTTTGGATATAACAAACTTGRTCACCACTAACTGCTGGAGCCATATATTGACAAACAGTTGCAACTTAGTAAGATTCAAAATTCAAATAAAGAAACTTACAGCCACTTTAAAAATCGATTATTTTAGGACTTTCAAATTAATTTCCTAAGCACTCATATCAAACTTTTGATAAAAAAAAACACTGAAAAGTTAAATATTGGCAAAGTGAGATCTTAGTAAGACAGCACAATTCTTACGTTTACTAATCATTTCATTTCTTCAATTTTTAATACCTCTAATACAGGAAAAATGTAAATTTCTATAATATAAGTTTCCACCACAATTACAAACACTTCTTCGGCATGCAGATGCAATGGATAATACGAGATAAATGTGTTCATGACCGGCGACCATACTAATTGAAATCGCCATAAATACAATGGCAAATGCTCGCGGCTATTAAATAACTACTCTATATTTTTCAACCAATAACGGCCAGCACCAAATAAAAAGCTASAAAATAGCGTATAAAATGGACAGTTCAATATGAAATGAAAGAAAAACGAATAAGAGAACAAAATATAACAGCCACCAGTGCACAGCATGTGGCAAGGCGTAGGCCCTTGAGGCAGGCAAGCAACCGGCAGTGAAACAGAGCAAAGCAACAAACGCAACGTTGCAGCGCAAAGCACGAAATGCGCATGCGCCGGGGAGCAKMTAAGTAAGTAAAGCGAAGCGGAAGTGTTCAAACGCCATCATTATGCCAAAAGCAATTATAAGCGTGCTTGTTTGCTTATTGCRAAGCTGCTACCTTTAAGTTTTGCTTGCATATTTCATTGCATTGTGAAAAGTGGTAATTAAAGATTTGCATAGGCTAACCAGAAACACACACATACGCTTTGCTGGAAGTCAGATCAGCGAAAGGTCAAACAGCAGAATCAAAACGCAAGACGTAGAACTCACAAAAATCACAACTGCTCTGCTGCACCACGGAGCTCTTCACTGAACAGTGGACTGCAGTTGAGGAATGTCGACGTGCAAGTTCGTGTCTTCAGTCTTTCGTAAGTGGTGCGCGACGCTGAGTTGTCACCTTTCCGCTAAGAAAGCGACTAACGCACTTTAGCGCAGAGTGTTTTTGGCGCACTTCTGCACTACTTTTTGCAGCTGCATGCACTCAAGCACACACACAAAATATATATACTAAATATATGTATAATATATGTTTTGTTTTGGTCAACTTGTATTTTTTTAGTTTTTTACGCTCCTCTCTAAGTTTTTTGCGAGTCTGCAATTCATATGCTAATGAGCAGTTGCACACCGAGAGCCGTGGCTGGTTGTGCCGCAAGCCGGCAATGGCGGCAAATTAAGCCGCTGCTGGCGTGCAATAAGTTCGAGGCAAAGTACATGCGCATGCGTATATTAGCAATAAATAAAAAAAAAAATGYAAAAATCGAATATGCGCTGCCCACGGTCGATTCTTGTAAGCTTCACTCTTATTTTCCATACGCCAAACAGCTTCTGCGAACTGAGTACTTGTGGAAGCACGAAAGAACTTAGCACGAAGTTGAAAAAGGCGGGGCAGCAGGCGTGTTCGCTTTGCGTAAACGCATGTTTGGCGGGTTTCTTCCTCACTGGTCGGTAGCCAATCTTCACTTCCTGCATGCCAAGTCGTTTTCATTCCAACACTCCTTTCGATGACTGATTTCTTAGTTTTTATGAATTTTGTTAARTTTTTGGTAAATATACTTACTTAATAAATTTCAAATGTTGAGRACTTTCAACGAGGGCCTAGCTATTCATTCTCTTACAAGATTTATGCATACTCGGACTGCTTTTATTTCTTGTATTCAATGCAAGACTTTTCGCGAAAACCTCCATAATACCACAATGGTATAAAATCGTCTTATGATTTTAAATTAAGCATTAATTATTTAAGTAATAGATATAGGGTTATATATTTTAGATATATCAAATAATCAGTATGAAGKAAGGAATTGTTTTTTCTATTTGTGTACATCGAGAAATGTTTGGGTTATCCTAAAAATAATAACGAAATGAGACACAAAATTGGGTAGGAGTATTTCTTACTAGTGAACATGGTCATCATAACGTCACTGTCAAGCTCTCAAAGTAGTGTAAATCAAAAAATAAAATAGTATGGCAAATTTGCTAAGAAGCAATCATGTCAGAGGATGAGAGAGTCTATGTTAGGAAACAATGGAGAAAGTCACTTCTTCAAAAACAAAAACTGAAGCACAAATAATTCATTTGAAATGTAAAACCTCAGTTCTTAAATTAGTTGACAACAGGGATTAAAAGGCTCCGTCTCTCCAATTTATTTTAATACAAAAAAAATTATTTTAATAAAACAAAAACATTTCAATGCAAAAATGCAGACTGTTTTAAAATACTCTTTCTTAGTTTCCCTTAGTATGTTTTCACTCAAAAAATAAGAAAGTATTTCACGAAAGACAACAGTTTCAAAATTCATACAAGGAACTCAAAATTCAAATACATAACATTACGGTTTTCTGTTTATTCGACACGACTGTTTTCAAACAATTTCTTTTACTTTTTTGTAAGAGACAAAGTTGCTAGTTGACATATGAAGATCAATACTCGTACTCTGAAGCTATTTGCTATAGTATATAAAATGGCAATACAGAAGAAACGCATTTTTGTGTGAAGTTTTCTTGAAAGCTCCTTTTATTTAATAAGTAACATTTTTTGATTCCTTTTATCCTGTAACCGATCTCGAGGAGAACCTCCGAAACAACGTGTAGAGGTTAGGTTATTCAGGTAGGCTTGTGAGCCACACAAATACTGCTTTTGGTAGTTACATAGTTCATGAGAATTATTCAACGTTTCGAATGTTAGCAGTTGTCGTGAATTTTAATAGGTCATGCAGCCTCACTATCGGCAACTCTTCATARAGCACAGTTTCGTACCTCAAATTTTTGTAGAGTTGCCTGGTTATTGCCAAACAAGTGTATAAAATATTTTCGATTTTTTCCTTGTGCCTTGCTCGTGACATTTTCAAGCTCACAAAGTTGCTGGCTTATGTCGCCACTAGACTGTGACCAGTGTGTAATCCAATCATGTTCCTTTTTATCAGGARTGAGCAGAAATTTTGGGTACCTTTGTAGTTTTGCATACTGACGGATCATTCTATAGAATTATCATCTTCCTTGTTATGCTCTATTCCAGTTCGTCTGAAAGAAAATTCATAGATTTACAAAGGTGGGGGATGTTTTCGGATGACAGCGGCCTACGATTCTTGGCATTTGCGTCCACTATCTCATTGTCATCGATGCCTTTCTGACCTGGCGCCAGTATAAGTGAATTCGTTTGTTACTGCTTTGATTGCCGTTTGGTTATCTGCGTCGACTTGGACTCTGGAGTTGCTTTTTGATACTTTAGAGGGTAGCTTAGCGCTTTTCCCAATAACAAAGATACTGCAGTAATTAGGCAACTTTTTAACTGGGCAGAATGTCCTTCCTACCTTTTCGCCAACCATATTTTTCTATGTTAACTCTGAACTTTCCTCCCTAATATTTTCGGTTCTTGGCAAACCGTCATTACCCACCGAGCTATGTCAGAATGCTCTATATCATATGTAAATTCTATTGCAGYCAGTAATGTCCGAAATGTCTAGCGAAGAAGTTTTTTCTGCTTAAAATTTTCTCGCATTCAAAAATTAAAAAARTTATTATTATAACTATAGATGAATGCAGATTGATCTAGTCACTTGACTTTGAAAAAAGTAAGAAAGAAATTATTTTATTTTCGGGTTTCCTTATGCGGTTACATGGATTTACGGGTTTCCAAAAATTTAATTTTTTTATTGTCTTATTAAATTCTACAACACTTCTTGAATATTGTCCTAAGTTTTCAAGATGAACCAAGTAAAAGGACTTCTTTCGATTAGAACTATTCGACAAAAGAAATGTCGCGAAATTTTCACTGAAATTTTCATTTTTTTGTAAAAACGTCGGACAAAAATTCAAATTTAAGTTTGTTTATTTATTTTTGTAACAATAAAAATTGTATAACAAAATATTTAATTTTTTATGTGAGAAAAAATTTTTTGAAAAAAGGCTGTTTCTTATCATAGGAAACTCACGCAACCATTTGCTTAGCATTATTCTTTACAAAATATATAAAAGAACTACTAATGGAAAAACTTACCTAACAGCGAGTACTACAATCGGTACTACAATCGGTACTCAGTAAAATTTTAACATTTCTAACCTTTGCACAAGCAACTACCATACATACATAGCACTCGCCGATAAAATTCATTGTCAAAGTCAATTCGATAGCAAAGGCAAATATTTGAGAATCCGACTGGCACTTAAAAAGCCTTTCAAATGACAGTTTTTCACTTTTCTGTGAATCTTTAGCAAATATTGCTGACTCGTTGCTGCTGCCGACACCAACAACACACATGCTRTTTTAGCTGTGCAACAAATGCATAGGAAAAAAAGCACAGTTGGCGCGGTTGACCATCGTTTTACGGCCGCAATGACGCTGCAACTTTACGGCATTTTGCGTCCTCTGTTGCAAATATCACTTACTGTCAGTATTAACAGCTCGTTGTAGATAGCAAAAAAAATAACAACAACGCCAAAATTGAAAGATGGCAACGATAAAAAATTTATTGCTGGCAATCAAACTGTTAATCAATGAAGGAATGAAGGTAACTCGTTTGTTTACCAGTTTATGAGATATGCAAATTTTTGTAGAGGAGGAAGAACATAAGTGGAAGAAGTCGAGGAAGGAGACAARAAAGAAGAATAAAAAGGAGTAATATATAGGAAAAGAAGTAGAATCCGGCGAAAGCACTTGCGGCACGGCGTTTTGCCGGCGCTATACTTGTTTTCTAAGTCATTTCGCAGTRGTCGCTCCGCTCAATGCTGGTTTGGGCAAAAAATGATTGTTTTGATACTTTTACAAATTTTTTTTTTTTTAAGTTTTACTTTTATTATTTGCAACACATATGCTTTACATTATTTTATCATGTTTTGAGTGMTGCATTTTGTTAGTGTTGTTGCTTTGTTTTTTGTTTTAGTTTTTAACTACCTGCTGCATTCTCCTGGTTTGCTCGCTGGTTACTCATGTTCTGCCACAGCAGGTCGCCGTAACTTGTTGGTAAACAAGCAGTGCAACATGTTAGCTATCGGAGTTGCAGACCACAGACAAGCTGTGCCACAAATTCCTAAAAATAAAAGTGTACTTGCTGTATTTTGACTGATGTTGACACCGATTTGTGTTATTTTTACGAGAGCCTGTGCTGTTTTGCTGGTTTTATAGTACTCCATAAGAATTCTTATTTAACATATATATATATATATTTATATTTTTTTTTTGTATATTTTCTTGTATAACTTATGCGCAGAGCACGTGTTGCTGCCAAAAACAGTTTAGTTTTGTATAGTTTCTGGTTGTGTGCTCATTTGCKGTTCAGTTAAGCTCATCGTTTTTGTTTTGCTGCTTGCTGGTGTCTCAAGCAGAAMGTAAGGAAGTGTAATGAGGCAAGCAAAACGCATCCGACTGGCCTTAATTTGTAGCTGCGTTGGGCGTGGATGCAATTAATCAAATCAATTTTGGTGTTATTTTGAGTTCACCTGCCTGAAGCTTACAAAATTTTGTTATTGTTGTTGCTATTGTTTTTTTTGTAATAAAGATTTTTAGAGTAACCACAGATTCTTCTGTAGAATTTCATATAAATTAACAACTTCTTACAGCTTCTGCTTTTGTGATCAAGTTTGCTGATTGAGTTTCTYATATTTCTAAATATTTTTAGAAAATAAAGGCGGGTTCGCTGCTGAAGTCTTTTGTGTTATTACACGGTCTCTGAAAATGACCTAAGAATTACCTTTTCTTAAAACTAACTAAATTTAGGCTAAGTAATTAGGCTTTATAAGTGGTGTCAGCTTGAAAAAAATCGGAAAAAAGGATTAGTAGTATGGTTAACAGTAGCAAAAAAAAATGCAAATTTGCCGAAACCCATAAATTGTTTAGCGCTAGTTAGATAAAAGCTGCAGATATATGACAACAATCTACAAAAAATTAAATATGTGAATACCAAATAAACAAGAAAAACAATTTTTACAAAACAGCATAATTTATAATAAACAAATGCTCTTCAAAACTACTTAAAAACTTATCCAAATATTCATATGTATAATATGATTGGCTTCTATTTCTCCAAAACTACTTTAAAATGTCTATAAATATTTAAGTGTGTACTATGATTGACTACTTGAATAATACGGCTCTTGCTTACTAGTTCCAACAAACTCAAAGGCTCATAAAAACTAAAAAAAAAAATCATAAAATCCGGTTGCTGATGAACGATCTTCAGTTTTTTCTCTAATTAAATGCCAAATTAGCTCGACAGCRAATAGCGATCCATCAACAAATCGTTCATTCTATGCAAGCTAGTATAATTAATCAACACAAATTCATAGCGTAACCTCTCAAAAGATACAGCWTAAGATAAAAACAATAACAAGTTCATATCAACAATGTCGGCAACGCGAAAACCATAACTTTTCTAGCATTAAGCAAACRTAAACGAAAACTGTGCGCTAAGTTTTGAACTTGGCTCATCACTCAACCTACTTATCTGCAAGTCAATGGAGTTCGTTTTTTTTCATATTTTTTCACGAATGCTGTCGGCTCGCGATCACTCACCACATCCATTATACAGCAAAATGACAARAAAGTTTAATGCTTCGCTGTTTAATTACTGCAGGAGGCAGTTCTAACAGAATTGGAAGTTACAGGGTGACCCATATGGCCAGAAAAYGTAATAATAAAGGAAATTTCGGAAGAAGTAATTAACAGTTTAAGAATACTTACTTACCGTCATTCATCACATTTGCAAAAATTCACTCAGATAGCAGAGCGGCGCATTTACAATGTGTTCAGGGTTGCCTATCTTCGCTATCACCAGCATCGAGTTTCTTTGTGATAAGACTGGTATGGGTACCGGGTCATAGCGGAATCGCAGGGAATTGTAAAGCTAATGAACTAGCAGTGAAAGGCACCATAAAACCGCTATGAGTAGAATAGAAGCGGCCTGTGCACCCCTGTCGCTAAAGCCTTTGGCCAAATATCGACCACTAGAAAGATGAGATAAAGACTTAAACACTTAAGAGTGCTTATCTTTAGACACCCCACCTAACTGCCGGGAATGTAAATTAAACGCCTATGGAAATTTGCATTGACTACTAAGCGCTTTGCCAATCTGTAGGTCCGAGCTCAGAAGTTCTTATTTTCTATGGATTCACAAAAAAGACTACATATACCAGTCCACATGCGATCAATCAGCCGTCTAACCTAACCTAACCTTATGGTTTAAATTGCTTTCATTATCTCTCATACATCTCTCAATTTTAAATAAATCTAAATGTAAAATTTTCCTTATTAACAGATCTATATAAGCTCCCT
>NW_017537021.1:245604-247593 GCF_001853355.1 Bactrocera latifrons
AAGCAGAAATACAGTTTGCTTAAAGCTGCCACTTTTTCAATTAACATCTAAGACATGCTATTTCTTTTTCATCTTTATTCCTATTCGSTTGAAGCGCGGAAATGTGGTTTGATTTCTGTGCTCATTCTACACGTCAGTGTGTTTACGCTTCCGGGCATACACTCTCCGTTTTGTGCTTTGTTTTTACACTAACARCTAGCGTGTTCAAGGCATGATTCTATTTTACATAATAATTTTTTTTTTTAAATATACGAGTGTGCAATAAATAAGTTAATACAAAGAAATTTATATAGATAAAGGCATACCTAAAATAAATATAAGAAAATAATTTACTAAAACGGAAAAAATGTCCAATAGAAACAGAAACAAACATCAATTCACTGAAGAGAATTATCTACAGTAGTTTTGTGAATAAGAGCTTATGAATGAAATCCATGAAATAACAACTGCATACGCATATTTTTCTATATACATATATATCTGTTCGTATTAGCATTGTCATGTGCCATGATTAGCACTTGTTAAATACATAGACACAATCAATATCTAGACATACATGCAACACAGTTGTACTTGCAGACATATTCTAGCATATAACAACATCTAGCCTATCAATTAAAGCTAATGCTCCAACCTGTCTGCAGGCCATTTATTAATTTGCAGTTATATATGCTTGCTGCAGCTTTGATAACCACACACATATACATATAGTACGTTGGCATGCCGTCCATTTAAATCAATTATCAGCTGATGACAGCGAGTAAACATGCAAACAAAACTGCATAAAATAGCTGTCAGTTTCGCGCACAACAACAGGAAGTATTTAATTTGATATTTTAAGGAATGTGTGTTCAAACAAAAGACTTAAGCAACGAAACTGCTACAGGGAACATTAGATTTCATATCGAAATTTTGGCATAACTTTGTATTTTTTAATAGTTGCAGTACCAAAAAACTGCAAATACGAAAATTCGCTAATCAAAATTACTTGAAAATATTTTTGCTGAAAAAGTTTTTGATATAAGCCAAACGCTAYTTTGATGGCGGTGATGATTTTCACGTAAAAAATCATAAATTTAAAATAAATATATAAAAATTTTTAAAGAAGCTATTTACACATTTTACTTTCTATATGTCCTGTATATAATAATATGTTGCCAATAACAAAGCATATTAATATCATTTGTTAAAAAAATACTTAGTATTTGCAAGAGGATACCCTCTTACTAATAGCGTCGGCTATTCGTTTAGATCATTTTTTTTTATTAATTATTTTATTCCACTTTGCTTCCTTAGTTTTTTTTTTTAGATTTCTTTTAGACTTTTTATGCAGCTTTAGCAGTTATGAATTGCATTGAGATCTGGACTGGTTTCTAGCCACCTGAGAGACTCAATTCTATAAAAATCTTCTTGGTTTGTAACTTGGAAGTCTTTGTAATGATTTAGTGAAAAATCGATTTCAATATTTTTATTCAGTTACCGATTTGACTCTTTGACAMCGGGCTGAGTCACCCTGATAATGAGCTTTTTGAATGTGCTCGAACAGCAATTCAATAGTTGGCAAAACGCCTTCTTTCAAAATGCCAATGTATTTTTCGGCATTCATAGATCCTTTAAGAATAATAATCTACCCAATACCAAACTTAGTTACAGCTCCCGTATCAATAATATGGCAAATGCTTTAGCGTAGGCAACAGATAGCTTACAAAAAAACGCTCTTTGTAAAAAATTTAAAATTTAATTGATGTTTGAAGCATTTAGAAAACGATCAGTAATGCAATGCACATCCGTTTTTCGATTTATAGAATTAAAGTTCGTATAATGTTTMATGAGTTAAAAAAAACACCATGTTGACACTTTGTTTCAAAATGGCGGTTACTGGTCTAATCAAATTTTTCAAAATGTTTAAGGGGGAAATAAATGTTACGAAGATATTGGTAATTTTGATAGTTAATTCTTTATTGCAGTTATATGCTAAAGAGGTGTGAT
>NW_017537021.1:250714-253491 GCF_001853355.1 Bactrocera latifrons
TCTTTTTCACTTTTTTATATAAAAATTTCAAAATTTGGCGAATTTCTACATCTTTTTTGAGCATCTGTAACTTTTTTGCAATTTCTCCGAATTTAATTTATTTTAAATGAAATTAAATGAAGCTTAAATTTCACCTTACCAACACTATACGAGTACCATATGGTATGATACAATGTGATTGATAGTACAAAATAATCAACTCGTCATGTTGATAGTATATATATACACATATATTTTGTAGGGTTTTCGACGTTTCCTTCTTGGTATTACATACTTCTTAGCAATCTAGTATACTCTGTTCAAAAATTATAAAAATTTGCAAGAATGAAAAAAACAAATAAAAGTCACCAAGTACCCTCGTCGTCTGGCTTTAACTGGCTTATCCAAACGCTTCGACATTCAAAGTAATGGATGCCTATTTTTTTGCTATTGAGAATTTAGACCAAAAACATTAAAGTTTTTGAAAGGAACCCTAAWTTAAGGCTAATCTTGATTTCTTTCRARGTATTTTAGTTCTATAATTCTAAATGTAATATATTATATTGCAGACAGGTTGGAGACTATTCTCTAATATACCGGAATTCCAGTTGGAAAGTGCACTTATTCGCTGACCGGCTGGATGTTTTAGTAGTTAGAAATTACAGTTCTTGATTTCACGTATTAATATTATTATTAATCAGAATTTATTTCTCAAACGACGGATATTGGGTTGAAGTGGACCCCAATTGGATCCCAAATATCGTCTGAGTTCTAGAAATGTACTGTTATAATTTGGTTTGTTGGATTACTATGATATCGACCAAAAACAAAGCATACCAAAATGCTGGTAGCAAATGCACTTTAGTTACGGGGAGTAAACAAAAAAAAAATACGAGCAAAAGTAAATATTGTGCATGGTCAGCACTTAAGCGGGCGACTATGGTATGTTAGTAGTATGGTATGAAAGACAGTACCGGAACAGCAACGAAGTAAAGTGAGCAGCAATTTCAGGCTTTCAAAGCACACTGACACTCACCTGCANTTTTCCATTTTTATGCTAGAAAAATTATTTCATCAGTGTAAAAGTTTTTTGGTTTCTCGGCGAAAAATTGCGATAAGTAATTTTCACGGGCTTCTCTTGAAGCCAACTTTACTCCATTAAGAGAGTTCTGTATTGACCGAAACAAATTGTAGTCTGATAACGCAAGRTCAAGGCTATATGATGRATGCATCAAAACTTCCCAGYCAAGCTCTYCCAGTTTTTACCGAGTCATCAAAAATGTGTRTRGCCTAGCATTGTCCTGATRGTCTAGCGTTGYCCTTTCTGTTGACCAGTTCTGGGCGRGTTTTTTTCGATTGCTTGCTTCAATCTCATCAGTTGTTAACCTTAAAGTGTAGAATCAATCGTTCGACTAGACTGAAACAGCTCATAGTGGATGATCCCTATCCAACAATCCCAGCAAACACTCAGCACAACGCTTGGACGATGATCATTTTCGCACATTATTGTCATATTTGAGCTAGTTTCGTCTCCTTTTACCATTCGCTTTAGATGTTAATTCGGCMCTTTAAATTTTTCACAGTGAATCCATGTGGTACCCAMACATTGAGCTTCTTTTTGTAGCCAACCTTTTTTAAATGGTTCAAAACCATTTGATGATGAATTGAGCGATGCCATGGCTGCTTATGTGACGGTCCTGGTCAACCTTTTCCATAATTTCATCGACTTTTTCGACGATAGGTCGACCAGAGCGAAATGCAGCTTTCACATAGATATTTCCAGAGCGGAAGCGAGCGAACCATTATTGTGCTACACGAACTGATACAGCATCATGTCCGGAAACTTCACTTTTTTGCAATTTCTCCGAATTTAATTTATTTTAAATGAAATTAAATGAAGCTTAAATTTCACCTTACCAACACTATACGAGTACCATATGGTATGACACAATGTGATTGATAGTACAAAATAATCAACTCGTCATGTTGATAGTATATATATACACATATATTTTGTAGGGTTTTCGACGTTTCCGGCTTGGTATTACATACTTCTTGGCAATCTAGTATACTCTGTTCAAAAATTATAAAAATTTGCAAGAATGAAAAAAACAAATAAAAGTCACCAAGTACCCTCGTCGTCTGGCTTTAACTGGCTTATCCAAACGCTTCGACATTCAAAGTAATGGATGCCTATTTTTTTGCTATTGAGAATTTAGACCAAAAACATTAAAGTTTTTGAAAGGAACCCTAAWTTAAGGCTAATCTTGATTTCTTTCRARGTATTTTAGTTCTATAATTCTAAATGTAATATATTATATTGCAGACAGGTTGGAGACTATTCTCTAATATACCGGAATTCCAGTTGGAAAGTGCACTTATTCGCTGACCGGCTGGATGTTTTAGTAGTTAGAAATTACAGTTCTTGATTTCACGTATTAATATTATTATTAATCAGAATTTATTTCTCAAACGACGGATATTGGGTTGAAGTGGACCCCAATTGGATCCCAAATATCGTCTGAGTTCTAGAAATGTACTGTTATAATTTGGTTTGTTGGATTACTATGATATCGACCAAAAACAAAGCATACCAAAATGCTGGTAGCAAATGCACTTTAGTTACGGGGAGTAAACAAAAAAAAAATACGAGCAAAAGTAAATATTGTGCATGGTCAGCACTTAAGCGGGCGACTATGGTATGTTAGTAGTATGGTATGAAAGACAGTACCGGAACAGCAACGAAGTAAAGTGAGCAGCAATTTCAGGCTTTCAAAGCACACTGACACTCACCTGCA
>NW_017537021.1:254406-260989 GCF_001853355.1 Bactrocera latifrons
ACACACTCAGGTGTCGCTTACGCGCGCCGTAAACAAACAAAAGCGCCGCGCAACACTTGACGCTCAGCCAAAGCCCCGCTTAGCGTTTAACAAGTGGTCGCCGCGCGCACCGTTGGCGCAGGTGTGAATGCATAAATTCTGGGCAAATTGTTGAAATTGCTTCTAATTCGCATTCTTCTCACGCGAAACCCATAGTATATGTATACATAAATTTATGCACCTTAAGAGCAGTGCGCGCTTACCAGCTGCCTTTGTGTGTGTATGTGGATGCATGTGTGTATGCATAGTACTGCTGTTGGTCATCGTAAAATGCTTGTGTGTTTATTTGTATATAAATTGTGGCCAAGCGCTGCCGTAAATATGCTGTGCGGCTGGCGCTTTTGTGCTGGAGAAACGATGATACAGTCAGCAACTAAAACCTGAAGCGCACGCTGCACTTAAATACCATATGCACACACACACACACAAATATAACTATTTTGCTCGCGTTCCTTGCTCACTCGTCAACCGTTACAAATTGTTTCACTAACCCACACATCCAGCGGCGGCAGTCCAAAAGACCTGGCTTGCATATGCTTTTACTCTGATATTACTAAGCGCGCCGCTATAACGGTAAAACAATGTTAGGTTACTAGCGCAAGAGTAAATAAATAAATGCATGGCATGGCTTTCTTAATATGTTCGTATGTTGTTCGGTCTATGCATGCGCTGGTGAACACTCAAACGCTCGAAGTTAATTGTTTGGCAGCAAATGTTGCGCTACAATGTTGCAAGTTACACAATCTACGACTGACAACATATAGCATATTTTTTTTTAGTATTCCAGCTGCTTCGCAAACCTTTATTACACACTCGTGTAGAAGTCATATGAATATGTATACTATATATGTATATTTCATCCTTTTATTAACTGGCTTGCATATATGTACATACATACATACATTTGTATACTTATGCATATATTTATATGCATAGATATGTTACAATATTTGCATGGTGGTGGCATGCGAAAACATCCGCCAACATTAATTGCTCAAAATTCTTGCAAAGCGATAACAACCGTGAATATTTGCTGCTGTCTGATTTATAGTTGTGAACAAAGCGAAAAGAGAATCTGTTTGAACAAGAGTATAGAAAATTAGGAAGAGAGAAATAGTTATTTCGTTGATCTAGTAGTAACTAGTATACCACTTTTTTATACACTGAACAGGGAAATTAAGTTTGTCACGATGTTTATAACAAACAAAAGCAAACTTCGGGGACCTTATAAAGTAGATGGTATAAGTATATACGTATGTAAATAATTAACGTGGTGAGCTGAGTCGATTTTTCATCAAAACGCTGCTCATTTGTCGAAACGACCGATATCGGTGCACTATAGCATATAGCTCTCATACAAACTTAACAATTGGCATTAAGTGTTTATATGCAAAACTTTTTCGTTTTACGAGATATCTTTACGAAACACATATTACTTTAATATCTCTTATAAAGCATTAAGTTCTCAAAAGAAGTGTAGTTTTATACCTAGTGGGCAAAACGGGTGTTCTAAAGAGTGATACATTTCGAGTTTCCCTACCTTTTTAAAGAAAGAAAACATAAACTTCAAATTTGGTGAGGGCATGTTTATTAGCATTCGAAAGAACATTCTTTGGCATTTTGTTTTTTTTTTTTCAAAGTTATATCTTTCAAATATTGGCTATGGCTATGTCTGAGATGATCCATCCATTGAGTTCAATTTTCGATGGCTTGTTCGAGCATTTCAAATGGAAACTGGCGAAAGCGGAGGTTCCACCGTCCCGCAAACCACACCATGGCAAAATTGCTTGTTTGCATACGCATTGGGCCAGAAATGTTCCTAATCGCTGAACATTCGAGTTTGGCTCTAAAACGTCGGTCTTTCTTGAAACTTTTCAAAAGCCCATAGAGCGAAGCGCTTTCGCTTGGGAAGGTCGAGCGGCTTCAGTTCTTGCATAAGCTGTATTTTGTACTTTCAGTTTAAATATTTTGTCTTTCAATTTACGACCATACATCAGTCCGAGTTAATGCGAACAACGCCGAATCGACGCTCCGTGGTCTTCATATAGATTCTCAGCTATACGGTTGCGATATTTTCTTCACTGCGTGCTGAACATGGTCTATTCGATCGAATATTATCCAATAATGATTGCCAGGTCTCAAGGTGGGTATTAGGAGACGGGCGAAACACATTCCTAACTGAACTTAAATTTTCGTAATAAAGTTGAACGATTTGCGCTGTTCAGGCGTAAGTCTTTCCATGATGAAATGCCAAAAAAATACTGAACAAAACTAACATGAGAGCGTGATATGACTTAACGTGATCTGTCAAAGAAAGGCTATTGAAAAAAGTACCTCTACTTGGAGTCACCGTTATTAGTACGTGAAATCATTTGAAATTATTCAAAAACACACCCACTAGTAAGTAATGGAGTTATGAAGACATACCAGACAGTGGGGAATTTTTCAAGCAACAATAAACTGTTTAACGAACAAACTTTATAACGTTTTATGCTGTTAAAGAGGTTATGGTGAAAACTGTTGGCAACCAACAAACAAAAACAAAAAAGTTATAATAAATGAAAACAAAAAGAAAAAAAACGCGTGCACACTGCGGCGTATGGGTGTGACGGCATTTCAAATACATACATACAACTTTTTCGTATTTACACATATCTTCTTATTGATTTCTGTATTGTTTAGAGTTTCTTCCTCAACAAAAGTATATTTATTTATTTTAATCGTGCATTCAAAAATCGCTTACGACATGCGTGTCAACGTTGGCACTGTCTGTAAGGTATTCACGTTAGACGCTGATACTCAAAAGCAATAATGCACATACATATGTAGATACTTGCACAAACTTGTATGTACGTGATGGATACACGCCTGTCTACACAAAACTGTCAACATTCTGTCCATACCTTCATTTAATATCGAAGTTGTAAAACAATAAAAATTTTAGTAGCACACACGACCTGTGGTACCTTGCACTCGACACTAACACACACATACAAATAAATACACATACCGTTAAGTGGTGGCACGCGAGCTCCTGCAATTGTAGCGCCAGACGCCACAACAAGTTGTAAAATGTAAGCAATAATTGTGCAGAGCATAGTGAACTGCCACATGTACTTGGCACAAAGAAAGCGAAGAAGAATTAAGCAGCTCAAAAACAATGGCAATAATGCACGTAATAATAAAAATAAGGAAGCATTGTATGTATGTAGAAGTGAGAAAAAGTCTCAAAGGAGCATAATGGGTACATACAGTATAGCACAAAATTGCACTCGCTTCCAGCAGTAATAAGGATATACCGAAGTTTAAGCAACTCCATAAACAACAACTGTGACACACACACGCCGACGATTATCGACAAGCAACGAAGGTGGCGTCACAACAGAACAAGTCTCCGAGGTGAAATTCCGAGACAGCAATTTCATGAGCCACCTGTCGCCTGCAAAGACTTCTTGTTATAATAAGAAGAACAGCTATATATGTATGTATATAAAAATATGCACATACATACAAATTGCCCATACTGTCGACTAGTTTGGTTACTACAAGAATAGTGTTAACAGATATAATGTATACGAGTATATGAATCCGCCGTCAGAATATTTATAGTATTAGTTTTCTTCCAAAATGTATTAAAAAATTTTGGAAAACAGCTAATTTATACAAAATAAAAATAATTAAAGCTTATATCGTTACATAAYGTAACATCATTTTTCACAAGTTTTCAGGAGAACAAATAGACGATAGAAAATTTTCAATTAGAAAAAATTTAAATTTGGTTGTATACTCGTATACATAAATAATGGCAGAAACTGAAAATGTCGTAGATGCAATATAGTGTAGTGCACTCTAATCAATAAAAAATTCCATTTCGATTTATATATATATGTATGTGTATAATATACATTATATATTATATAACTGATAGATTAACTTTATAAATATATCATTGGCAAAGCACTGTTACAACCGTGTTTCAAGCACTTAATATCAGCCACAAATATTTTTTTTTATATTATTTCTTTTTTTCTTCAAGAAACGCACTTCAGCCGACCATTGTGATCGCTTAATGTCCGATACTTTGTTAAATGGTCTAACTGTTTCCGTTATTTTAAAGTACCTGTCATTTGAGTAGACAAATGTTTAAATATTTTTCATTGCTAAGTATCTCTTCCCCATACAATCTGCGCCACATAATACTGTGTATTTCGGCGTTTTTCTTGCTCTTGTCAAAATTTTAAGCGGAAATGTGGAATGCGGTACTTGACTAATGTGAGAAAAGTCTGCTTAGCAAAGTGTTTTTAGGCAAATAAATATATGCCGGTTAGCCTTTGCTCTTCCAAAACTATGTTCCGCTTTTAAATTTTAAGCTAAAGAAAAATAAATGAATGAATGTGTTTAAACATACGGAAATATTTTTCTGTGTGCGCCTGAACTAACGATGAAAACTAATTATGCTACGTTAAGCTTTTGTCATTTAGGTTGAATTAAGATGGAAAGGAAGCATCAACTAAATCATAATGGAGAGTGTTGAAGTTACAGTGTACAGAGTTTCTACACTGAAACTTCAACATTCTCCATTACGATGCTACGTTATGCTTAAAAGTTCTCAATAATAATTAATAAATACAGTTTCGTATACATATATTTTGTGCTTGGGAAAAATGTGTACGTAAATGCATATATACATATTTGATATATTCTTTATGAAAAAAAACTAAAACCACAATAGCTACTTTAACAGCAAATTTCACATTTTAGTTTAGTGACTAACTCCATTTCTATATATTTCCTACATACTGCTCAAACATTGAAGATTCTCTCCTTTCAACTTGTTCTTATTATTTTGAATCATTACAGGTTACAGGTATTCTTTTATTACCTTCATACAATGTAGATTTCACTGTCTTCTTTGAAATTTTTTCGTTCTTCTGTTATGCAACAGAATATGCCTGTTAAGTAACTCGTTTGCTTTTCGTCTTGAAAAAAGTTTAGCAAAAGAATGTTTATGGCTGCTCAAAAGCATAAGCGAAATATTTTCTTTTGTTTTACAGCCTTTGAAATATCCATTGTGTCATGAAATAGCGGTAAATATGCATAAGTATTTTCAAATTCACAGCTGTCAGCTCTTCGAATGGCGTTGAAGCTGTACACTTGACCTAGTTTTGTATTTCTATACAAATTTTGAAAGCATCAACTTAATCTTAACTAAAATTTATGTAAATAATAAATAAAGTGTTTGTTCGATGATATTTATAAATAAAATAACAAAAATTATTTTCACATACTAGAGAACATACTGTTGTGGGCAAAACCTAGTAAGACTTTTTAATTTAAATTTCGAAATATTTTATTTACTAGGTGGGCATGACTGTCATCGAAATATCATATCATTAGTGTTTAGTAAACGCTTGTCTTTCTGAAGTACACAAAGTGCATACGGCGAATTTTACCATGAGTGAAATTATTCAAAAAAAAGTTCCATTGAATTTTAAGAAAGCCTTCGGTGTTAATTTTTTGTTGCGGAGAAGTGTTTTTGATTGATACAGTTTCACAAAGAGGGTCGAAGACGCGTCGACGACGGCCATCAAGTAGGCGTGAGTAAAAAATAAAAAAAAAATTAATTGGTGCATGAAAATCGACGATTGACAATTAGGGAATTTACTGGCATCGTTGGAATATCGGAAAGATTAGTGAAAATCATTTTGAAAGAGCATTTTGTCCCAAATTACTAAATTTTTTCGACTACCAGCATGTCGTGAAACGTATTACTACTGGCGATGAGTCTTGCATATATTCTTACTACTCTGAAGCAGAAGCGAATATTTTGGTAAAAGTGAGCCGCAGCCGAAAAAACATGTCAAAAGTCAAGGTTATGTTGACAGTTTTCTTAAATTGTCGAGGTGTGGTGTACTTAGAACTCCTTGCGAGGGGCCAAAATGCCAACAAGGAATAATATTTAAGTATTATGCGTCGTTATGCGTGCGAAGCTATTCGTTAAAAAATACAGGAATTATGTGCCTTACGGGCCGGCAACTCTTAGCAATTGGAGGCATTAAACATTGAAAGATATTCCGCAAAGTGTCTTTAAAAACTTTTTCGAAGGTTTGAAAAAAACGTTACCACAAGTGTATTGGGGCCAAGGAGGATTACTTTGAGAGGGACGACATAAATATTGATTATAAATGTTTAAATTAGGAACAAAGTCTTACTATTATTCGCTCATAGTAATACAGTGTGTGCTAATAATACGGATATTAAAAACTTTGAGCTTTAAACGTTTCAAATATGGCTATTTAATTTAGTTAAATTAGAATAAAGTTTATGTCGATAAATAGCGGACAAATTTATATAGTGTCCACTCCGGATCTCTTTATATATGATAAAATGGTGTTGAACTTCCCAACTTTGCCGCGCGAACTTTCAGATATTCTTTTAGTACGTTCACTTACGATGTTTTGCTCAAAATATTATATTCCAATATCCCTCCACGAAAAGTAGTTGTAAACCATTATTCGTACACAAAACCCCCAAACAGTCGGGT
>NW_017537022.1:0-15361 GCF_001853355.1 Bactrocera latifrons
ATAGTAAACGTGAATTTTAGTTTAACAAATTAAGAAATTAAGTGATTGAAAAGATATAAAACGATAAAAAATTAATTCACAAACAAAGCACGAGCGTAATATAAACGCAGAACAAACCGTTATACCGTTTTAACAAACTCAATAAGCRAAGAGCGAAAAGCAACCGGTTACGATRACAGTTCGACGGTGAATGAATTTATAATATATTATATATGAATTAAAGCTTTATAAAAACAAATAATGATATCAGTTTTATCTTCCCGTACTCTACTATGTGGCAACATTGTTGCTATTTTATCGTAGATATAAAATTTTAAAGCATATGTGCTTGATACGATGCATATGTGTTTTGATTGAGTTGTCAAATTTCATATATTTTCAGTTCAATCTTAGTTTTTTAGTTTAACTTTTATAAAAAAGAAAAAACTGAAAACTAAAAAAAACTTTCAAAATAGCTATTACTAAAATTTCTAAAGTGCCCAAGGAAAAGCATCAAAATTAAAAAACAAAAAAAACATTTGGCAAAGGAAAGCATTGGCGTGGGGTACACAGGTGCGAACAATGTCCCAACAACATCCTAATCCACAACAAAAAAGTAGTGAACCCGTATGTGCAATCAACAATAAGAAAAAAGGAGTTACAAGACAAAAATTAGACCAACAAAATCTTAGAACAAAACTTTTTGAAGTAAAGGGTTCAGGCGATGGAGGATCAGTAAAACAAAAACATGAATTTGATCACTCAAATTGCCAACCATTAAAGTCAAAGAGCCCACTGAAAGCAACAACTGGGGCATATAACCAATTAAAACATAAGGAGTCAATTACATGCATGGATCAACTGCAACAACAAATGAAATCTATTTTATCATGTACTGAGGTTAATGAAAAACAACACAACTGTCAACATCGAAATAATGCGGGTTCACAAAGGTGTTCCCGTCGTAATTCATTGAATCGGGAACAGGGATCTGATCATCACGAAGCACACGACCAACATCCCAATTCTGAAAACAATCGACCGCTAAGCAAATCTGCACGATTACGTCAAAAACGTAAAGCTGCTCAAAGAAATAAATATGTGGCTATTGATTGTGAGATGGTTGGTGTGGGTCACAAAGGTCAACAAGACATGTTGGCACGAGTTTCTATCGTAAATAAGCAGGGTGAAGTTTTGTTAGATAAATTTGTTAAACCGTGGATCAAGGTAACAGATTATAGAACAAGTATATCTGGTATCAGACCAAAGGACATCGAAAATGGCGAAGATTTTCATTTGGTGCAGGATGAAGTTGTTGAATTGCTTAAGGGTAAAATTCTTGTTGGCCATGCTATATGCAACGATTTGGCTGTATTACACATAAAGCATCCATATAAAAATATACGAGATACTTCCCGTTATAAGCCATTATGCCGTCTAGTTTCGAATGGACGAACTCCGAGCCTTAAACTTTTGAGTCAAGCAATTTTAGGTATGGAAATACAAATAGGAGAGCACAATTCCGTGGAGGACGCACGTGCTGCTATGAAAATTTATAACTGTCTAAGCGGAGATTGGGAAAAATATGTTCAAAAACAACAACATAATCACCATAAATAGTAATAAAGTGACTTCAATTATAAAAGCAACACGCCAATTTCATATTTTTCTACTAGTAATCTTCGAGATAGTTAAGTGATTTAGCCTTAAGTTGCTAATAACGCGCCTCACGTCATGACATAAATATAAAAAAATAATTCCAAACATTTTACATGGAACAAAAGAAGATACAAATTTAAAAAGGCATAACAACAATTTAGTACAATTTTATGAATTAACTTCCGAGAATAAAATTCTGATGAATTTCTTCAATTCAAACACGAAACTTCGCTGATCTTACCTAGCAGAATGTGAGCCAGTAGCAGTTGTGTAGTGCATTTTGTGTTACTTATATTAATGTAAATGTAATTGCTAGTAAAAGAAGATAAATAATTATTATTAAATATAACAATACAAAATGTTAAGAACCATTCAAGATAATTTTAATTAAAAATGATTGTCTTACACCTATGATTTGGTTTTAAATAAGTGAATTGAATTTGTGGTATATTAAAGAAAATTAGAAAAGGAATCAAAATGATATATGAACATATTTTCGCCATAATAGTAACGTAACTTGCTTTGGAAATATTTAATTTTTAATGTTTCAATTAAACAAAGGAAGTATGGATTATAACGACAGTAGTCGTTAGCTTTAAGTTTCAAATGTACATAGATTGCATAAATTAATATTTTACAAATATTGTATTTTATAATAATCTCGTTATTTTGTATGTAATATATACATAATATAATATAGAATTCATTAGTGCTACGGACTCCCTGTAACAATATAACCTTCATTACCAGCGTTATACATATTAGCTTCTATATCCTCGCTGTCGCTTTCTCCTGTGTTTGCGAATATTGGAATTTGATCATTTTGCTGGGCAGGAGTTGGCAGGTTTATCTCGCTTCTTTTGATCGCATCTCTTCTTTCCATTAAGTCCTTCCATGGATCTTCCAGCATGGACTTATGCACGTACGCCGATACATCCTTCACTTTGCAATTAAAAGATTGTCTCTAAACATAAAAATATGGATTAGAGTTAAAATAATTATTTTCCTTATTATTATTTGTTACTAACACTGTTCCGTTGTCTGTGTCCACCACCACGCCATTGTCGCTCCGTAGGGTCGCAGTTTCGTGGTGTCTGTTGCCATTGCATTCCATACCCGCTAGTGCTGTGCCGATTACTTTGCCATCCCCCCGAAAACCGATTTTGTTGACCTCCACGACCTCTTTGTTTATTCTGGTAGAAGTTTCCACCGCTGCCTTTAATATTCAGGTTGTTGTAATGCGGTCGTGCGGGTGTGGAACATGTACCTGGGCCGCCAATCTCTAGTGATATGTAATCCTCTGATTGAGAAGGATATTGATGAAGTGGCTTAGCATAGGGAGATGTATAATTTCGAGACATTGTATATTTTAGACGGTATAGTATTAAATATTTTAATTGACAAATTTCAACGATAAAAATTACACGAATATGTGTGTAATGAAAGAGCTTAAAAAAATAATGGCAACAAAAGTGAAGAAGTCAAATACAAACTTTGTGAATGAAGAACATAGAAGAAAATTTTCCCAGAGTTGCAGTATTCAAAATAGAACGTAAACAAGAAAAGAGGTACCGTATCGCTGGAAAAATTTTGTTTGTTAAAACAAACCAGAATTTTAACTAATAATTATAAATTTTTCTTCTTTACCTTTGTCTATAGCTTTAATACAGGCAGAAATCTCTACTCAAGAACACACTCAATAAAGCTCAAGCTGGTATTAATTTTATTCAAGTTATACCAAGCTACCAAAAAATTTAAAAAAATTTATTACAAATTGAGAAATTGTATTCATATCTTTTGACTGTAAATGCAAATATCGGAAACCTATGTATACTGCGCCTCTTTCAACATATATTCTTATTGTTTATTTTATTTCAAAAGTTCAACACGAAATATTTATTCACAATAACATGTGGTCAAACAGCTCAAAGACGACAAAATTACAACTAATTCACCACAAACTAACAAAGGTTTGACAGTTGTGAAACGAAAGAAATTTCAATTGAATTTTTCTTATCCAATTGTCAGTGCATGTTTTGTGTTGGAGTGTTGAAGTAACTTATTTTCGTGGAATAGCGGTGAATAGTGGTTATGTTTGTTGTTGGTGTCCATAAGAAAACAAAAGATAATAAAAAAAGGAATAAAGTGGGAATAAGTGCCTAGACGCGTTCTATTTTATGCAAAGATATGCTGAAATAAGCATTCGATAAATATATATATTAATATATGAGTATTGCAAATTGCAAAATACGCTCAACGACAATAACGAATTGCATTCAAAGTATATTTAGTTGGAAGTAATCTTGAAATAAATGTGTTTAATTTAGTGGTACATATTTTTGAGTGGTTGTGAAAATTTTATGTGCGTGAGTAAACCGAGTTCATCGGTCTAACGAATTCGGTAATTCCTTATTTAACATATACATATGTGCATGTATTTTACTGCGTTTAGCTGATGCTCTTCAGCACAAAAAGCCAGACTGCGGTTTCGCAAGATACATAAAGGCGATGTATTCAATATACTTATAACTCATAGTCTGCTGTCTGGTAATGGTGTGTGGAACGACCGGCGTTTTAACATTAAAGGGGAATGTACATAACACTCGCCTCACTCGCTGCACATCAGTTGGGTATTCTTCGCATCAACATTTTGGATGAAAAATTTTTCGTTATATTACGCTGAAATTTAATAGATTTTGAAAACAAAAATATAAAAAGTTTTTAAATTTATTTTATGTATGTATATCCAATTTCCAACTCTTGCTATAAAAAAATTTAACAAATCAAATTGAAATTATTATTGCATGTCAATCCTATATAATTGGTTTGTTTTTCAAAATCATCTGTGAATTAAAATCTATAAAAAGCATAACTCGTGAAATAATTGCGAATGTGTAATCATATTTTTAAAGTAATTAATAAAGGCGTACCAATTTCTAGAGACGATACCACAAAGCAAATAGGATTGTGTTTCTTCTCTAAATAAGTGTCAAGAAACAATAAAATTTCACTATTTATAATTCTTTATCCTGATATACATTGTATATTGCAACAAATACAATCGGTATTCTGACGTATTAAAATAACACATGTTTGCAGCTTGCAGTTTTGACGATTCAATCCACATTAATAACGAAGGATTATTTAAATTATATTTAACTGACATTGTTCAAAATCGCAGGAACAATAAACAAAATAATATTTCAAAATCTGCTCTTTTAAACGATAAATTTTGGATCTGTTCAACGAACTAAAAGAGCAACTATCAAGTTGCCCCGAGAAAACTCGTGTGCTGTGCCGCACTGTCCAGTCGACAGTGTGGGGAGCCGTTGTATCCTCATTAAACGTAGCGCTTGGCGGTGGTGGGGGTGGTGCAGTAACATCATCGGCGGATAGCAGTGGTGGCTCCGGCGTATCCGGACCAGGACCAGGTGGCGGTGTGGGCGTTGGCCGCTTAGCATCCATAATGGGCGCAGTTAGTTCACGCCATATCTCTACCAGTGATGCGCTGGTAGAGGAAGGCGGTGGAGGTAATAATCATGATCATGGCAACGGAAATTGTTCAATTTCAAACAAAAATGGCATAACCACAGCTACTGGTGGTTTTCTACAAAAACAAGATTTGCATTATGATATCGGTTCGAGTTCTCAGTATCATCATGTACGTCAACCAAGCGTTCGCAGTCGAAGTCAGCAACCCATGCCAACCACAGATGAATTGGATAGGCGTTTCGCAAAAGTTTTGGTAAGTCATAGTTATATAAAATTTTTGTTAACATATAAAGGTTGATACAAGCAATACGGTAAATTTAGACCAATAATAACAAGGAGTTAGAAATATAAGGATTTCCGATACGAAATTTAGAAGGAAAATATTTCTTTCTGATCGCTTGCCAAAAGCCGCTTTCCTATCCTCGAGTCTTTGTTATCTACATCAGAATAATTTCTAGTTGTTATAATGTTCTTATAAGTGTCAGGCTAATCTAATAATATGTATACATATATAAAACTACATGACAGTAGTCTATCTATTTACACAAATCGTTTATAGTGTACATTTAAGCACGTACATATGTACTGCAGTCACTAATTGCCCAAAGTGTTCTGTGAATTTTCAAACGCGCTGATGAACTCGATTTTTGACGCTAATATATTAGAACTCCTCTTTCCTCATCGTATTTTTTAAATTAGATTTACCTATAGTAATGTGTACTCACAAACGACATGAACGCTCTACAATTGTGTGTATTGAAACTTTTTTTTTACATGGTTTTGTCCCGCATGACAATATTTACGTTTGACAGATTAGGTCGTTGCCCGTGTTTGCCTGGGATCGAAAGAAGTATTTGCGCTTAGAATTTTTCTATTATATTAAAATATTGTAAACGAATAAATCAAATATTGTAACAGAAATACTTGCACGCGACTAGTTAATTTTTTTAGCGTTGTTTATTGGGAAAAACTTAATTGTGGGCATAATTTTTATAATCGTTTGCATTTCAAATAAGTAACATTTATAGTAAAATATAATATATAAAAATGTAAAACAATTTGTAATTTGCTTAACTGTTATTCATTTATATTCTATCTTGCCTCAGTTTTGAAAACTGCCTTAAAGTACTTGTTAAGATTATTTCAAAATACGTTTGCATACTAGATATTTAGTAGACAAAGACATATAAGCATTTATATTAAAATGATTGTATTTGAGCGTTTGTGTTTTTTTAAGTGCTAAGTACTCAGTCAGCATATAAAAATAAACGCTGACATCATCGTCTTCCAGACTTACACGCTTATTCAGTAGATTAATGAAAGCCGGCCGAGCAATTTGTAGATTTCGTAAATTTGAAAAACTAATATATATTTGTAAACTTGTGTATTTGCGATGTGATAAGAAACACTAGGAGGTGGCTTCGGCATCAATAATGAAAAAAAAAAACATATGTATATGTATGTTTACAAAGAAAATTTGTGTTAGGTTTTCGGCAGAGAATATGAATGAAATAAATGATTAGTCGCTATTCCCCGTCAAAAGTTGATAACGTCCAGCTGAACAGAATAAAACGGTTAGCTAAAGAAGATTAAATATGCACTGTGCCTTACTTAGTCTTGCCATAAATTCTGGTATAAAGATTACAATGAATACAGCTAGCTTACGATACATATTTTTCTGGAGTTAAAGAAATTCGAATTATAATGATATGGTATCGTATCGTGTATAATAAAAAAAATCTTAATATTTCGAGAATGTTTCTTTACTGTTATTGATAATTTTTTCCCAAAAGTCTATCTTTGATAAAGTTAAGAAAAGTGCGGTGTCCACAAAAGGGAGGTTTCTCGACCAAGTTGATTATGAGGAGAGGGTATGATGCGATCTATGCTAATGGACGACAGGTTATTCTATTTATCAGATCACTTCTATGTATGATGGTAATATGATTGATCAGACTAAGAGTCATGCTGCTTATTTTAGCTTCTTGGAAACGTGTCCTATTGCGTTTACTAAACCTAGCCGAAGTGAGGTTTGAATGAAACCTTTTCGCGTAAACGCAGCAAACGCTCCGGATTCGGCTTTGACTGAAGCGCAAATACTTAAAGTCATCTTACTACTTCCAATCCAAACATGGTTAGCCAACTTAACTAACAGATTCTAAGGTATTGTTTAACATAAAACAGAAGATTATCTAATCTCAAAGAAGTAGAATCAAAGAAGCTGAATTTATATACATTAAGATAACTCAACCTAAGCTAGTTTTGTATATTGGTAAAGAAATGTTGTGAAAGACAATTTCATTTCATTTCGCTCTTTATGTGTATGACTAATTGTCAATTGAATATTTTGATTGCAAATTTCAAAGCACTGGGAAGCTGAGCCACTTTCGCAGAAGTCAAAATAATCACTCCTAAATTTTACACTCTCATTCCTGCAATATTATATAACTTACTGTGTGTAGTTTATCGTCGGATGGTTTGTTAATTTTTTTTTAAATATATTTAATGGTTTTACATCCTACATCGTTCGTTGTGTGGTATATATGGAGACTTATTTTGAAACGTGACCGGGCGTTTAAAGGTATTAAAAATGATAGTATTTTATTTTATTATAGACTTTAATGTTTTACATCAGGTTTTTTATTGCTCAAAACTTTAAAGAATTTTTCAAATATACACATTATCACAGCTTGTGCCCTTCATAACTTCAAAACACACTGATCGTTTTGAATTATTGATCGCTCTTTCTGTACGTAATTTACGAGGATACTCCGAAAACTCATCTTCATAATTGCTAATAATTTTTTTCGTACATTAACAATTTAATAGATTTTTTCACAAGAAACAGTGTTTCTCTTTTCAAAGTCTTTCAAAAAAAATTTAAAATTAAAAAAAATTTTTTTTTTTGATCTTGATTAGTTGAAGTATTATTTTGTTTAACACCTGTCGTTGAATTTATTAATTCAGTAGAAATATAGGCCTGAGTTACAACTATCACACACCGGATACCGAATGTGTGAGCTCCAGTTCCTACAACGAACATTTTATCGAAAATATCAGTCAATCTGTCGGAGAAAATGCTTTACTGATCACAGTATGCTTGAATCAGATGAAGGACTCTCTCAGTCGTCATATACCTAATATAAAGATTTTTGAACTTCCGGTTGACTATACCGCATATATGGGCGAATATGTGGGCTATCTTAGTGAAAAGGCGAGAATGTGGTATATTAATAACAAAGTATTTTTGCGATCAAAATGGATAAAATCGGTTGAAAATCTGTCATCGTATTGTTAAATAAAATACATAAATATCAGAGATCGTTACATTTTAATAAATAATTTTCACAAAAGAAAATGATTTGTTGCATATTTTTGTATACTATAATTTAAGTTTTTCCATCTGGTTGAAAAATTCGTAAATGGCGGGTATTTGACACCAGCAAACAGGCCGTAAGTGGCATTGCTTTGCATAATGCACTCCGCGATTATGAAACTACTGGAAAGAACAAAAAAAGAAAGACAATAGTAGCGGTGGTAAGAGACGCGCTTTCAAAACTCAAAAAAATGTGTTATGATTGGCGTTCAACTAACGCTTGAATGCATTCAATTATCAGGAAATTAGTCGCTATTTAATTTGTAAATTAGACGCAAATGTCGGACAAATATGTGGCAGAAAAGGCAACACATAAGAAGCATTAGTAGCCACCGTGATCAACCCGCATTAGATTACGTTGGCTCACCATGAGCTAAGCATAAACGGGACCAGTTTTTCAAATGCAACTCGAAATCTATGAAACCTAACCAACCAGTCAGCTCAAGTCAATACTCCAATCAACCAACTGCACGACAACAAAAACCTCACGTTGATTTGTAAAAAATGCTTACTGTGATATGTTGTTGCTAGGAAGTGTATTTGTGTGGTTGTGGTAAGATGAAATCCGAAAACCACGTCTCTCAGATTTTTCTACTACGAAATCCAACTTACACACGCAGTCTTTTGTCAGCTCGAAGCTGTTTGTTGATATTGTTGCTTTAGCGCTTTACATTACAAATTTCAACAAAATTCAAACTTTGCTCTCTACTCAATCGTCGTGTTTCAGACAAACGCTATTGCTTTGGGGGGGAAAACGAAGGTGGCCACTAAGTATTTGCTTATCGTTTTTGTTGTTGTTTGTTATGTGGATTCCTGTTGCTTCTGTCAGGTCTATAACTGGTGTTGGCGTTGACACTGATACCGACGTTGCTGATGCTTCGGTGCATTAAACCAAGCTTTAGAATTGAATCTATTAATTGAATGTATAAGCGTGTGGCGACAATAGGCGTTAGAGTAAACAGAGGTGGACCAGTTTGTGTCCAAAAAAGGCATGTCGTCGCTTGCAGCGCATAAAATATATATAAAATGTGTATTTGTAATAGATTTTGTAGATGTAAGTTTACATGCGCTTAAAAGCATATGGAGCACAGAATGCACTAGTCTGAAGCACAATTTATCAACGTCATAATGTCAGTGTGAAAGAGCAAGAAGTGACTATCCACCTTATTAACTTCATTTTTTTTTCAGTCAAGCTAATTAAAGCAATACTTGTATTTTGGTCTCTATGACATATTTTTAACCCCTCAGTTATCCGCTTTATTTTGTGTTTTGATATTTATTCTCGTGTGCATTTGGTAGTCTTCGTTTGTAATGTAAATTTCTCTTTGTATTTTTCATTAAAAAAAAAAAAAAACCAAACATACTGTTGGGTGGGTGTTGAACCACCAATTAAGTGGGTCACATACCAGTTTCACAAACATATGTATGTATGTATGTATGTATGTATGTGCATTATAAAGAGTTTTGGGATGCAGCTTAAGCATAACAAGTTCGAGTAGTCACTGTTTTCTATTTATTAGCATAAACATGATCCCATGATCGGAAATTAAAAAATTTTCAATTTTTGTTTATTTAAATTTAAATGAAAATTTGTATAAGTACTAAAGGAAACAACGAAACGAATTGAACTTCTGAGCTTTTTTAGAAACACAGTGCAACATTTTTAAAGTGAAGCATATGAGAAACATTTCATTAAATTATTTGCACACTTTCTTCCACTCAATATATTTTTCTTACAATCAATGATATCCACCTTTTTGTGGCATTAGGGACAAAATATTTCTGCATCAGTATTTACCTATTTATTACACATTTGCATATGTTATTAATGACAAATCAGAGAAATTCTTCACAGCAAAAACGTGAATGATGAATGGCGCTGATATTTAAATCAAAACCGTTAAATGGTAATATAATTAACCGTGCGATTCTGTACTGTGAAACAGTATCAAGTCTGTAAATTTGAGATTTTGAGTTAGAGACAATTTTTGAGATGATTTTGCTATTTTGTAAGTGACAGTCAAAAAATCTATTACATTTCATTATTCAGAGATGTTTTTGCAATTGAATGAAAATACATATGTCGATAGTCTCTAGTCTCTATTTGAGACATTTTGAGGTAAAGTCTCAATTTGTGACCAGTTACTATTCACTAAACAGTCTCTAGCGTTAGTTCAAATATTGCCTCAAATTTGAGACCTGATAGTTAGCAGCTCACAAAAGTAAAAAGAAGTCTTGTCTGCCATTTTGAATGTACTGAATAGGGATCATCATAGATATTAATCGATTGTCGTTTTTTTTTATATTTTTTAAGCAACTCAAACACGAAAAATTTGAAAAAAAATCAAATTTAAATAAATTTCGTAAATATTATCAAACAAAGTCAAAATATATTTTTATTTTTAATGATAATTATGTTTTTTGACTATGTTATAAAAAATTAAATATTTTTTATCGACATATTTATTTTCTTTCAAGTGTAAAAACATCTCTGAATGATGAAATGTATTAGATTTTGTGACTGTCACTTACAGAATAGTAAAATTGGCTCAAGTCAAAAAAATTGTTTCTAATTTAAAATCGCAAATTTAGAGACTTGTGACTGTAACACAGTACAGAATCGTACGGTAAAACTCTAAATTAGAAATTTTTTTACATGAGTTCCTTTAAGTGTCAAATCCAATTACGCTAAATTTTGCAATAGTACAATTTGTGGGGAAACAAATAATACAAATCGAAATCATCGGTCATTTGTTTTGGGAAACCGAACATAAAGGTACTGAAATAATTGGTAAAAATACTTAGTTATTTAACTGTGTACATACATATATAAATCCTAAAAAAATATATTTACATATCGATTTTTTGAAACCATTGAGCATTTGTATGCAGCCATGACATAATTATTTTAAAAGCAGGGAAGCGAATCAAACTACAAATACTTCTTTCTATATAAATCATTATATATGTATTTGTACATATAAGTATGTTATATGCTCCATGTTTGCGACGCTATAACTCACGAACGACTTAAAAGAAACGACAATCAATCAAACACGTGTTTGCGTGTGAAATGAGCTTTCCAAAAAGGTATAGCATGACCCGATGCTACGAATAAAACTAGAACTACGCGCTCTCAGCGCCGTCTAGCGAAAATACCGCAAGACTTTTTTGWCAACCTAATATATACATACATATATTTTTTTAATAATTTGATTGTTTTGTCATTGAAGACCTTAGTTAGTTTTGCTAAAAAAATCATTACCATTTCTCTCCTTAATGAAGAATTGTAGCAGCAGTAGGCACATTTTTATCTAATAGAAGTATTTTACCAATTAACACGCTTCCTTTTCACTTTGTTCTCATTTCGGGTTTCCCTTATTTTACACCACCTAGAATTAATGGAATAGGTGGAGGATTCCTTAACATGTGGTGATTACCTACATACTCTTAGTAATATAACTATCCATATACAATCATATATATGTATGTATGTACATATTTATTTTCATACTCCCGCGACATGTTGTTACAGAGTATTATATATTATTCTATTCTCCTAACAGTTTGAACATAAAACGGTCAATTAGAAAAGTACTGAAAGTGCGATAAATCACAAAACAAAAATGTCAGAAGCATCAGATTTTACGTAATATACGGCACAGAAAGGATGGATAATGGGCATGGCATCGACCACATATCGGTGAAAACCTGAGCTATAGAGTATTATAGTTCTATTCTGCTACTCGACCGATTTCATCCAAATAGTGTTAACATTGCATAACATTGCTTCTGTTTTCTTATTTTAAGTAGTGAAAATAATAGGTGATACCGGACCACACTCTACTTCCCATATATGTATAACACTTTCATATTCAATATAATTCTTTAATCTTACAGTATATATATTGAGAATTATGTCAAAAGTGGATCATTACTTTTCCGAATATGTGGATCCCATTGTCATGGCTTTTTTTTTTACCAATTATTGAAATACCGAGAGAAGATTTTTCTGGATAAGCCCCTACCTCAGGTATACGGAAGAGTAATGCACAAATTTGAAATTTTCGGTTGAAATTATAACTTATATATTTGTGAATATGAAAGATGTCTCCCATATCCCACATATCATAAATCAATCAGTCCACATTTTCTCCTTGAGAGTATATAATATTCCGTTGTACCCGAACTTACCCTCCCTTACTTGTTTATATGAATAGGTATATACATATTTATACATATGCTTCCTTCCACATGTGTTACTCCTAAACATATTCTTTGATGTTAAATTGTGGGGTTGCCTTTTCCGGGGTAAGCGCGATAAAAAACAACGATATTGTTGAAGCTTGCGTGCACAGCTGATTTCATTTATTCTGACTTTTACATTTGTGTGGTTGCTCAGTGTCTGTAAAAAAAAAAATCCAAGT
This sequence comes from Bactrocera latifrons, assembly GCF_001853355.1. NCBI lineage: Eukaryota > Metazoa > Arthropoda > Insecta > Diptera > Tephritidae > Bactrocera > Bactrocera latifrons. Next base: position 12,934 of record NW_017537022.1, read on the forward strand.
GGATTGAAACCCATGGAAAACGAAAGATAAAATAACAAACGTTAAGTGAAAAATAATTTACGTTATTAGTTTTGAAACTGGATGGCGATGTAAAAATGCTTGAAGTATTGAATAAAATCTGTCAACTGTTTTTGAATACTTACAAGCAGAAATAATATTACAGCTATTTATTAAACTTAGAAAAAAGTAGGTTGAGTTGCAACGCGAAATCTGAAATGTCGAAAAAAATAACGAATATATTTTTAAAGTGTAACTGCTGTGTCAAATTCGGTAAAGTGTTTTGTAATTTAAAAAATCACTGATATTCTTTCTCGACGTTAAATTATTCAATATTTGGATATTATCGCTAGATCAAAAATAACAATTTGTCAAAAGTAAATGGATCCATAGATATTTTTATGATTCCGAAATAAATTTTGAAAACATCTTAAACAATGAAAACGCGTTTTTGAGTGATACTGAATAGGAATAGATCGTAAATAACACAAAATAATCAATGTGTAAACAGCAAATTCATGTAAAACAAAAAACGACTGATTTTAAAATTATGGAAACAAACACTTCTAGCGCAAGAAGAAGCACGTCTCTATCGCCACCACCTTATACATATATGTATGCAATTGAATCATACTTCTTAGTAATCTTGAAATTCAATAGACTTACATACATATGTTGTTTCTCCAAACTTTAATTACGTATGTAATTGTTTATATATATAATATATTATATAATATAAAGTTAATAACTTACATATAGTATAACATATGAATATGACATTTTGTGTTTGTGGGTAGATGCATAAACGTACATACATATGTATATGTATAGTATTAATGGACATATTCATATGCGAATTGTCAATCTCAGGCGCCTTCCATTTGAAGCTGTCATACATGGCTGCTTCTTGCAGCATTTTACTCATCGCGTCTTACTCGCTCGCCTACAACGCAATACCAAGTGGTTTTCACAATACTTACGTAGGTCGCTTTTTATATTTCGGTATCAGAGAACAAAAACATATATTGATCATCGTAAATACTTTATTATTTTTCGAAATATTGTACCTTAATGTCTACATGGGTCGAAGCACTTTGTCGCTCTGATTGAGGCATCTCCAAAACATGCGTTGTGAGCTTATAAACCTTCTCTTCAAATGCCGAAAAATGACGACCTCTAAATTAAATTTTTAAGTACGGGATTAAAAATACATGGCAGGGCTATACGGTGGATGACGCATTAAATCTGTGTTTTGAGTGCATAAAAATGGATACATACATTTGTGAGCGCTTGTATTGTCATATTGAAGAGTGATCAGTCTTCTGTGGTTGGTTTTCGTGATTTCTTAAACGAAAACTGGCAAACAAATATTTGTGTACCACTCAGAATTTACTGATCTGTTTTGTTGTAGTGGTATGGCTCCGACATGCCAAGGTTTTCCAAAAAGCAGTGCTAGGAAGTGTCACTGCTTTTTTACACTCGGCTCAACATCTTTTGTTATGTCATAGACGTGTATCGAAGCTCCGCTATTGTATTTTGTTAACATTTCGCTCGATCAATCGTTACGAGCCTGTTTTTAACGATTGACAAATTGTTTGAAATCCATCTAGAATAATTTTTGCTTTTAGTAAAATGTTCATACAATATTGAATGTGTGCTGGTCCCACTACTGCTTAGTTGTCATAATCTCACAATCGGTCAAACAATGATATCAGTTTGGGCACAGCATTAATCCATTTTTTGGTCGAGGTAATATTTTAAGTTACTGCAACCACTGCAAGTAAAAACAATATCAAACTTCACGATGACGTTGTGAGTTGGCAGATTGCAACACTAGGATTGCCAAATCCCGAAACATAAAAGCCAACCTACGTACGAAATCTTCAACTGCGTTGTAGTGGTCATGTAGATGAATCGACAAACCTTAGTTCCACTGTTGGCGTCAGCTGAAACATTTTCTACAAATACAGGGTGGCTGATGAATTTTGCTACATTAAGAAGCTCAAATAATTTTTTTTTTTCAGTGTATGGAATTCATTTTTCTTTTATTCATGTTAAATCTCATTCAATTATATTAAATATAGCTTAATTAGTTTTAAAAATAATGGAATTTAAATGCCTCCCTTGCTCGTTGATGCATGTGCGGCATCTTACCAAAAAGTTGTTCATTACTGCTTGGAGAGTTGAGACAGGAACAGCCGCAATTGTTTCTCGAATGGATTGCCTTAGTTCATTCAAATTTGTTGGTTTTGCTTTGTAGACTTCCTGTTTGCAATAACCCCACAAGAAAAAGTCAGGTGCAGTAAGGTCAGGCGACCTGGGTGGCCAATGGAATGTTGAGTTTCTGGATATCAGCTTATTGGAAAATTTTCGTCGCAATTCTGTCATAACAGGTTGGGCTATGTGAGGAGCTGCACCATCTTGCTGAAAC
>NW_017537022.1:15796-18142 GCF_001853355.1 Bactrocera latifrons
GTCTCATTATGGTCCATCTGCTCGGAGGATTGCCACCAAACGTGCGCCTATACTCTCTTTGAACCGGATCTACGGACTCCAGTGCGTGATAGCGGCGGACAAACCAAATTCTTGTTTCAGTGTCCCGGTTATCCATTTTTTTTTAATGTAAAAGTCAATCTGCAAAATAAAAAAAAATTAACCAGACTCATTAAATAGAAAAAAAGTTATTTAATTTTTGTTTGGCAGCGGCTTTCATCAGCCACCCTGTATTTTACGAGTATGACAGTTCGGAAATCGTACTCTACTCTGTCGTAACAACACAGGAATCTATTAAAGGATGACAGTCACGTCTCAAGCCAAACAAATGCAAGCGTTTTCTCTCCCACTCCGCCGTCCGATCTCTTAAGTTCCAGTGTCTTGCGCTACAAAGTGCTGCAATGTCGACTCTACAAGCAGTAGTTCGGTTACAAGGGCAAGGGCATCATGAAGAACATGCATGCGATAGAGAGAAATAAGGAATCAGCACAAAACGTAAGTAAAATTGAAAATTGAAATGAAACCTCCAATGCACAGCGGACTGGCTACAACATCAGCAACAACTACTCAGAATAGACCTTGTCGTGGAACGTAATAAAAGAAACATGAAATTTTAAAAATACTCCACAACAACTAAACTTAAATAATGACAAAAACAAAACAGCAATTAAAACAACAACAACAACAATGGCATCGGCGGCCATTGAAACGCAACAAATAAGAAAACAAAAAGGCATTGAGAGCGTTGCATTGCGTAGTATAAAGGAGTGAATGGAGAAAGCCCTACTGCAAGTTTGTATGTTCAGACCTATGCCTATGTATGTATGTATGTATGCAATATATTTTGCTTATTTCCCTTTTTCTAATCTACTAGGTGTGGTGCAGCATTATCGATGAATGACAGACGACGGAAACGATGTGAGGGTGTTTATGCTACCAGCTAGAATGTAGATACTGTTGTTGCTGTGAGGGCGGACACTTGCCTTTGAATGATCGGCTGGTCGGCTGGTGTGTGATTGTCAAGTTCAATCACTAGCTTGCTGTTCATTGCCCACAGTTTAAGCATATAGTTTTTGTAGTAAAAATACATTTTGTAGAAGCTGGAAGTTATGTACATATGTAGGTTATTCACAGTCGCAGTGGAGGAAATTATTTAAACATTTCGTCAACACGGAATGTCTTGTCAAATGCAAATTAAAAACAATATTTTAACATATTCTCATATTTTCCAACGACCGCATTCTTAACCAAGCTGATAATGGATTTCTATAATTATATCTAAATTAAAAATAGCTGATATATGTATGTATGTAATTCTTTTTTATATCTTTAAAACTAAGAATCACATCACTGAATTAAGTTTCTTCGGACTTACATTAAAGGTATAAAACAGCAAGCAACACATTTGTATTTCATTGTTACGGCCATTGACGCAAAGGAAAGAACAGCTAATTCGTTGTGCTGGAATCACTATGAAGAACAGCGAAGAGCGGTAACAAACGGTAAACAAACTTGCAACATTTGCAGAACACTCCGAACAGCAGCAACATATGTCGCAAACCAACACATGCAACATTGATGCTGCGTGAATAACAGGCTGCCAGAAAGCGTCTGTTGGTGCACTTGCACGAGCAGGCGGAGTGGACGATGATGATGAAGAACTTCAGACTGCAAGCGAAGACGAAGGCAAAGCCCATTGTCAAGACAAAAGTCACAAAATGCTAGGCGACGACGAGGAAATACTTACCGAGTTGCAAACGATGGAGAACAAGAACAAATGAAACTGCATTATTGCATACACTCTTTTTCTTGTATATGGGTGCGTGCTCATGTCTGCGCATAAAATTGTACAATACGTGTATAAATAAATACAAATAAATACTCGAACAGGATAAAAACCAGAAACGGCAAGCATTTTTTCATTTGCTTTTTATTTTTATTGCTAGTGGAAATGCGAAAGATTACGTTTGGTATGTTCGGGAGTTCAGCGCTGGCAGTTGGTGTCCACAATATGAGTGCGCAGAAGTTTTCATAACTTATGAGTCATTTGTAGAACATATTTGCTTTTATATACATATATAAGTATGTACATAGTATATAGATATATGTATGTATGTAGATATACAGTGGACCAATAAAGTTTACGTACACCTAGTTCTATTAAATCACGAAACGTTTATTTGTTATAAAATTAATAAATTCTGTGGTATTTTTCTATCCATTTCAAAAGATGTACACTTGTGCTCACATAATTAAGCCACTGCATAGCAAAACTACGTTTCTGAAAATAAATTCACCGAATTAGCTTTTCATTTGTATAACGGTATG
>NW_017537022.1:19705-53971 GCF_001853355.1 Bactrocera latifrons
TGAGCACAAGTGTATATTTAACATTAAATTTAGCATATCAGATAATTTTTTTTACATAAATAAATAATAATAATGTTAATGGTTAAAATGGTCATAATTCATATCAAAAAAGTTTACGTACACTGGTGATTATTTATATAAATCAAAAGTAATTACAATAGTTTTACCGGTTTTTAGCTTACATTTTTTTGCTATTATTGTCCGTAGACATTGATGTATGCTCCCCACCCAATTTCTAGTATTATTTCCGGATATTCTGACCAACTAAGTTGATAATCCAGCTTTTTGACCTTATTTTGATAAAATTCGATGTTTTAGAATACGATTTTCCAAAAAGTTCCAGATATTTTGAATTGAATTAATGTATGGTGATTGCGGGACCTATAAAATTATTTTTAATGCCATAACGACCCAGCACATAGAAGATAAGACGGGTGTTTTGGGTCGTTATCCTGTTGTAAATAGAAGTGGCTGCTGTTAACAGCCGATTTAAGCACACTTAAAATCTAAATTATTTTGTTAAAGTGTTCGGAAACATATGCTTATCCATTTCTGAAATGTACCAAAAAATAATAATAAATCCCCAAACATTAAGGAATGTTTTGAATAGTACTGGTTTTCATAGACGAATCGCACGTCGTAAGCCATACATAAGTAAGGTTAATAAAAAAAAGATGTCGACGTTTGCTAAACAATATTTAAACAAACCGCATTGGTTATGGGAAAATATTGTGTTTACCAACGAATCAATTTAATATATTTGGTTTGAATAGATCACGAAAAGTGTGGAGTGTGATCTATGAAGAGTCGTAAGGAAAAAATGTATTGCCATTGTATTGCTTGGGGGTATGTGGCTGCATCTGGAGTTGGACCTTTGGATTTCTTTAGTGAAAAAATGGATAAAAATATGTATCTGAACATTTAAAAAAATATTTTAAATTTTAAGTGTGCTTAAATCGGCAGTTAATAGCAGCAAAATCAATTTCCAACAGATAACGACCAAAAATACACATTTTATCTTGTAAGTGCAGGGTTGTTATGGAATTGAAAACAACTTCCAGACATTAATCCTATTCAAAATATTTGAAAACCCATATTCCATATAATTATGGAAAACCATATTCGAAAATATCGAATTCCTTCAAAATAAGGCCAAAAAACTGGATTATCGACTAGTGAGTCAGAATATCCGCAAACAATACTAGAAATTGAGTGAAGAGCATACATCGATGTCTAGGAACAAAATGTAAGCCAAAAACCCGTAAAAATATTGTAATAACTTTTGATTTATATAAATAATTATTAGTGTACGTACAGTTTTTTAATATAAGCATTTTAAGCTTTAGCATTAATTTTTTTTATTTGTGTAAAAAAAATATTTTGATATGCTAAATTTTATGTTAAGTATACATCTTTTGAAATGGATAGAATAAATACACAAAATTTATTCATTTTATAACACATAAACGTGTGGTAATTTAATGGAACTAGGTGTATGTAAACTTTATTGGTCCCCTGTAGGTAGAAAAAAGTATAAAAGGCACAATCTGTTTTTCAATAATATTTGGATATTAGGCGAAAAGAAGTATTTGTTATAGTTTATTAGATAGCTTTAATTTGCTTTACTGTATTGCATTCAACACAATGTAGGAAATATTGTAACATCTACAACGCCTATGATCTGCCTTGTGAAGAACGGCCAAAGCATATTACATATGTATTTAAGGGATAACATTTGTTTTCTCGGGTAATAAACAGTTTTTTGCAACAATTTTTTTCTTATATAAAAAATTAAATATTTTATTAGACTTTTTTATTGTTACAAACATACACTATTAACAAAGAAATTCTGAAATTTTTGAAAAAAAATATTTTAATCTCAGCCGCTGCCGACTTCTTACATGATCTTCTAAAGTGAAAAACTCGTGTTTTCTGTATCTCCGAAACTATTAAAAAAATTTCGGACAACATTCAAGAGGTCTTGCAGAATTTAATATAACAAACTTAAGCCCATGTAATTCCTTAATGAACTTGTTGCCTTGTTTCTTCTTATATATTTGGTAAGCATTATTGATAGAGAATTTGAATTTGCGTTTGGTGTACATATGCAACCGGGCTAATTTTGATTGAGACCGATATGGTAACCCTTAGTATATGGGGTATTAACATGCCACATAAAAAATTCTTTGGGTTTCATTAAGGTACTTCAATTCCAAATATATACAATATATTAGTTATATGGGGGCTCGGTCAAGTTTTCGCCCAATTATATTTATTTTAGTCACAAAGATATACTGTTATGATTCTTCTTGGCTTTAATAAACAGAATATTCTTATTATCACGTATTCTTACAAATAACCGGTGGTTTCAGAAATTTATGTTGGATGGCATAATGACACCGTTCCCACGATAATCTCATCTAAGTAGACGGAACGGATCCGGATTTTTATCCGGCCAAGAACTGTTAACTCGGTATTAAATTACCGAAATTACTTCAGAAATGTTTTCTGCCGATGACTTTTTTCCATTTTAACTTCTTGTCTATATTTTCGTGTTATGTAAGACCAATAAGAAGAATACCATACAATGAAATGTAAAGACAAAATAATTGTACATGAGGTAATGGGAAACTAAAGCGTTATGAATATCACAAATAGATGGCGCTGTGAAAGACCTATATGATTGTTAGAAAACTGTATTTCCAATAAGAAGGACCACATGAAACTGGTCAAATATGAAATGTATGGGCGATTTTCAGAATTATTTTATATCAGCGGATGTCTCTTAATAGCTGTAAAAATTATGTCCGTGTGTCCATCTCCTCTCGCTGTTAAGCCTATAATTTGACGCTCTGACGAAAAATAACTTCACATTTATATGTTCTGAAAATATATAGTGACTCGATCTGAACAAATTCTTGGATATTCGGAGCATGCAAAATTCCGTGAAGATATCTCGTCAATTTAAGAATCTTCATACAAAGTCTTGATTTCGGTCGTTCAATTTGTATAGCAGCTATATGCTGCAGTGGTCCGATGTAGGCCATTCCTACAAAATTTCAGAACAATATCTCAAAAATAGCGAGTGATTAGTTCGTATATACGCACAAAGACGGATACACAGCCAGGCATGGTGATAGAGCCTAAGACGTTTCCCGTTTGGGTGTTACAAACATCGTTACAAACTTAACAGGCCCGGTTCAACTTGCAAAAGAGCTTCTGATAGTTTTAATGAGTCATTCAAAGTATATATATTCTATATTTAAACACAAAGTTGATTACGAACTCACGAAATTCATTTATATAATTACTTATGTACATACATACATATGTATGTATATGTGTAGAACTTAGCCGTTGTAATTTTTAAAAAAGCTTAATTCTATGAATAACTGACAAAAAGCGTGATTACTTTGAATTTGTTTGCAAATAATATATTTCTTTGGTTTATATTTTTGCCTACAAGCATACATACATATTTATATTGGAATCTATGGAAAACACTTATTTAGGCCTATTTTATTTTATTATAAGTATGTGTTGCTTGAACTTGACATTTACTTTGTTCGCTTTTTTTTGCTTTTTATATAGTATTAAGATTAAAGTTGATTTGTTTACCTTGTGACACAAGCAGACACCACAATTTTGAACCATTCCATGCAATATAAACGCAATTAAATGACATTCAACACTTCTCGAATATTTTAGGTTTCTCCGCGTTTTCCTTTTCCTTCTCGTTTCGCTTTCGCTTTTTTGTATTATAAATTTGCGAACAAAATTTTGCAACAAAGTGTAACTAATTCATAATACATTTGTATACGAGCGGAATTCAGCAATAAACAAGAAAAAACGTTTACTTCGGCTGCACCGAAGCTAGTATACCCTTCACAAGGTACAGTTTGTATGGCAGCTATATGCTATAGTGAGCCGATCTGAACAATTAATTCTTATATTAACCTGTGCCAATTTTTTTGAGGATACATTATCAAATGTGAAAGTTTTCCATATAAGAACTTAATTCCGATCGTTCAGTTTGTATGACAGCTATATGTTATAGAAGTCCGATATCGTCAGTTCCGACAAATGAGCAGCTTCTTGAAGAAAAAATGACGTTTACAAAATTTCAAAACGATATCTTAAAAACTGAGAGTAGTTTGTATATATACAGACAGACGGACAGACAGACAGACGGACATGGCTAAATTGACTCAGTAAAGTATGTATATACTTTATAAGGTCTCCAACGCTTCCTTCTGGGTGTTACAAACTTCGTGACAAACTTAATTTACCCTGTTCATGGTATAAAAAGAAGTTGCGCAATTGGGGAAAAATAATAAAGCAACAGGCTAAAACGAATTTTAAACAGCGATCTTTATACGCTGTTGGACATTCATTTGAACTTGTTTTGAAGGTCGGCGCTTAATGGTGGCATTTACAAATACATACACACATACTAAGTAGTACAGAAAACAAAAATAAAGTGGCGCTCTTACATACTCATGTATGTACATATGAATGTTCTTATGTGTACATTTCAATAGTATTTATTCGAATGTACTTTGAATCTCTAAGTATTTTTCAACTGTTTTCTTAATATTACAATGCAAATAAAGTGATGTCAGTTGAAATCCGTCGACAAACATTCTGGTTTTCTTTCAGATTAATTTATGAGTCTCTAACTGAGATATTTATTTAACATGCCTTTTATGTAATGACAATTTTGTATTTGGTAAAACTTGTCTACTAGGAATGTTGTTAGTAATTAATAAAGTCTGCAGGTCTAAGGCTACTATTAATAAAAAATACATTGTTCTTGCCAAATAAATTTCATTATAATAAATATATTTTGTTTAGGTAGAGTAAAAGGTTAGGAAATAGTTTGCATCAAAAATAATTTAACTAAATATATTTAAATATAATTTACTTAATCATTATTAATATTTTTTCCTTTCATTGCAGGTAAGTTCATTTGATTCGGAAATAAAAAGGGAGTTAAAATGGTGAGAAAGGCACTAACAATTTTCAAATGAGAAAAACATTTTTTACCATGTTTCGAATGACACTTAATCACGAGATTTTGGCTGTTAAGTAGTTTATCTCATCTATCTATCTCATTTTTTTAATAAATATTAAACAATATGCATTTTTTAATGTCAAAAGCAGATGTTTTTACATCTCCAAATGACTGCCGTTGAACGTGATGTAAAATTTTTGGTTGGAACATGGTATTAGTAAAGGTTCAACAAACCCTGGGTTTGTTGGCAGATCCATATTCACCATACTAAAAATAAAATCATCTAATAAGAAACCAATCAGAAATATATTTTTGTTAGAATATTAGCTTGGTTTACCATACCAAAGTTTAGTATGTTGAAATAGTGTAATAATTATGTAGTAACAGTCCAATTGGATTTCCTTAGTTCCATTGTAAAATTCTCATATACCGATTTGCCACCGTTGAGTTTCATTCTCCATTTATGTGTGTGTATTGGATTAGGGAATTGATTACAATTAGTTTGTTCGATTCACTGCAGAGTAACACTTGGAGAATGAAAGACAGCTACTGTTTAATATTAGGGGGATTCTCTTGCTCTTGCAAGATTGCAGATTGCAAAAATCGGTCAATTTATTGTAAATGACTATTGTGAATTGGCACAACTTCTGCATTCATTCTTAACAAAATAAAATTATAACAAATCTTTATAATTTAAATAGAAATTAAAAAATCTATTTAAAATTTACCTTCCTCAACAATTAAACGTCAAAGTATGTATATAAGTAAAATGACAGCTAGCACAGAGTTGCAATTATTTTTATACTCTCGCAACAATGTTGCTAAAGAGAGTATTACAGTTTTGTTCACATAACGGTTGTTTGTAAGTCCTAAAACTAAAAGAGTCAGATATAGGGTTATATATACCAAAGTGATCAKKGTGACGAGTAGAGTTGAAATCCGGATGTCTGTCTGTCCGTCCGTCCGTCCGTGCAAGCTGTAACTTGAGTAAAAATTGAGATATCACGTGATACACGTATTTCTTGGCTCCATAAGAAGGTTAAGTTCGAAGATGGGCAACATTGGTCCAATGCCACGCCCACAAAATGGCGAAAACCGAAAACCTATAAAGTGTTATAACTAAGCCATAAATAAAGATATTATAGTGAAATTTGGCACAAAGGACAGTATTAAGGAGGGGCATATTTGGACGTAATTTTTTTTTTGGAAAAGTGGGCGTGGCCCCGCCCTCTACTAAGTTTTTTGTACATATCTCGGAAACTACTATAGCTATGTTAACCAAACTCTATACAGTCGTTTCTTTTAGGCATTTCCATATACAGTTCAAAAATGGAAGAAATCGGATAATAACCACGCCCACCTCCCATACAAAGATTATGTTGAAAATCACTAAAAGTGCGTTAACCGACTAACAAAAACCGTCAGAAACACCAAATTTTACGGAAAAAATGGCAGAAGGAAGCTGCACCCAGGCTTTTCTTAGAAATTGAAAATGGGCGTGGTGTCGCCTACTTATGGACCAAAAACCATATCTCAGGTTTATAATATTTTCTTAACATCCTGATGACATGGGTGAAATCGGTTCACAACCATGCCTTCTTCCAATACAACGCTGTTTTGAATTCCATCTGATGCCTTCTTGTGTGGAAAAGTTGTCGTGATCGGACTATAACTTTTCAAGGTCCCTGATATCGAACACGAAGAACTCAGTGCCTAACCTAACCCAACCTAATTTTCACCGAAAATATCGGTAAATCTCTCAGATATTTTCATGTAATTCAGAGGGCATCATTTTTATACTCTCGCAATAAAGTTGCTAATAGCGGTATATATCGTCAGATATATGGTTACATATACCAAAGTGATCAGGGTGACGAGTAGAGTTGAAATCCGGATGTCTGTCTATCCGTCCGTCTGTCCGTGCAAGCTGTAACTTGAGTAAAAATTGAGATATCTTGATGAAACTTGTCAAGCGAGAGTATAAAATGTTCGGTGACACCCGAACTTAACCCTTCCTTGTTTAAGTTGATTTAATTGTTGGCATAATAATAATACCCAACGATTACCCTTCTCCCGCCCAACCGACGCGAGGGGCGCAATCCGCGAACGAGCGGAATTAGCCGAGTCATAAAAGGCAAGAGAGTTTTAAGCATTGCGATCTTAAGCTGCTCAGCTACGAAACAAAAATTTTAACAGCCAAAATTAAGAATTAGATCATAGTTTATAATTTTTAAATGTTACTTGTTAAGAGTAGATAAAATAATTTTTTTAATAGTAAAGAGTGAGTCTGTTAGATCAAATGTGCTGTAATGAGAATTGAAGTCATGACATATACGGCGGAATGGTTCGTTTAACTCAAAATTTATTAAAAAAATTTTTAAAAGTTCGGGTCTAAGGCACCTGGTAGAGTGAGCGGGAACGTTAAAATTAAAATCAGATAAGAGAGATGGGCTACAGACTGACTCATTCATGAGTTTTACAAGAAATAYACCGTGTATCTCCCTACGACTAGCGAGTGTCGGTAGATTTATAAGTTTTAAACGGTTAGTGTAATTGGAAAGATTTAAACTAGAATCCCGATGCAAATGATTTAAGGCAAAAAGTAGAAATTGTTTTTGAACGGACTCTAACTTATCCGAATGGACTTGGTAACTAGGGTTMYAARCCACAGAAGCATACTCTAATATAGGCCTCACCAAAGATTTAAAAARAATTTTTGTGGTAAGCGGATCTCTAAATTCTTTAGACCAACGTTTAACAAAACTAAGAGCGCCTTTAGCTTTAAAACCGTGGAAGATGCTTGAAGATGAAAATTGAGTTTGGGGTCCATAGTTACTCCCAGATCAACAAAACTRCATACTTGCTCCAACCTAAAGTTTTGTATTGCGTATAAAGTAGRGTCTACAGATCTAACCCTAAGATTGAAAAACACATCGTTTTATACTTTTTAAGATTCAATGGCATGTCATTTCTATCAYACCAAGAAACTAGGTTGTTTAAGTCTGTTTGCAACTGACATCTTTCGCTCATTGAAATATACGTTTTAAAAAGTTTAACATCGTCAGCATATAATAAAATTTTTGGAAACTTAACTACAGATGACATGTCATTAATAAATAACAAGAACAGAATTGGACCAAGATGGCTACCTTGAGGAACGCCTGAAGGAACATTGATTATGTCAGAAAAAGGATCGTTAAATATGACTTGTTGAATTCTATTACTAAGATAAGAAGCAACCCATTTTAGAATATTGGTTGAAAACCAAGAAGATCAAGTTTATTCAAAAGAATTGATGGGATACTTTATCGAAAGCTTTACTAAAACTGTGTATATAKTATTCTTATTCTTCCTAAAGCCCGTTGATACRTGTGATACAAACTCAAGCAAATTAGTTATTGTAGATTTCTCTTTACGAAAACCGTGCTGAGGACAAGAAATTAGTGGAGAGATCCGGAAGGTTATGTCGTCTGTTATAATTGCTACAAAAAGTTTAGGTATTGCAGACAACTTTACTATTCCCCTATAGTTTTCAATAGATGACCTAAATCCACTCTTATGTAAAGGAATTATAAATGACTTTTTCCATATGGATGGAAAAAAGCCTTGCATAAGAGATAAATTAAATAGTTTTGTTAGGGGTTGGTATATATATTTGGTACATTTCTGGGCCATAATTGTATGATTGTTCTAACATATTTAACTGATATAAGACGGTAGGTGCATTAATGACAGAAATCGGACATAACTTGTACTGATGCGGAACATGTTTTGGAGATTTTGGAGAGTAATTGGCCCTAAAGAATTCAGCGAACATATTAGAAATAGTGTGGTTGTCACTAGACATACTAGACTTACATTTCATAGGCGGATAATAAGAAATCCTGCGTTTGGAGTTGACGAAACCATAGAACAATTTTGGATTACGTATAATATTATTTTTGACTTTATTTATATAATTATTATAACATATTTTGTTAAGTTCAGTAAATTGTCGGCGCAATTTAGAATATTTTGAATAGTCAACAACTAAACCAGTTTTTTTAAAAAGTTTAAAAGCACGAGTTTTTCTATTTTTTAATTTCGAAAACCATAAATTATAACTCATTTTATGAGTAACAACACACTTCGGAACATATTTTTCAAACAAGTTTAAAATAGTTTCATTAAAGTGGGAAGCACTAAATTCAATGTTGCCACTGTAATCTGGCCAAGTAACTTTAGAAAGTTCGTAATTAATTTTCTTAAAATTAGCTTTCGCAAAGTTGAACYGAAAACAAAGGTCTTGTGTATTATTATGAGCAAAGTTGGCWATGGTTTCGATGTTAATTTCCAAAGCAGRATGATACRAGTCCTCTGGYCGAACCAAAGGRTCACATCGGACAACAGAGAACATTGAAGCGTTATCAACATAGACTAGATCTAAGAACTTACCAAACTCGTTCGAAATTAAATTAATTTGGTTAAGACCCAACTCCGACATTTTATCTAATTCTTATAACTCTTTAAGTTTCGCTTTTAATGAATCTATTTCAGAAACAATTTTTTCTATAGGCTTGATTGGTCCTGAAGCCTTCCAAGTGCCGGGGCACGAATATATATTTTTAGTTTACTTTGTATGACATATAAATTGTTTTGGATTTTCGGAGTCAATTTTTTTTGAAGGATTTTAATATTAAAACGAAAGTCATCTCTGTCTTTTTAAAGCTATTGCAAATAAATTTTCGGTGTATACTTTTAGGATGCTATAATTTACAATGGTTTATGTATATGATAACGAGAATATTACAAGTTAAATTTAAATAATATTAGTATATGTATGTCTAGTTACTTATTTGTAGGTCAAAGTCCAAGTGGCGGTCAGTCTGACTATAGCAGTTGCTAATGTAACTGGTAGAGCAACTGTTTCTTTGCTCCTTTGCACTTCACATCAACGTACTGCCCGGTTTCCCAACTATTACTTTCAATTTGCTTTCCTTAACAAATTTTATATTTATATTCACAGCCATATACTTGGTTTACCCGCCGAGGTTGTCAACTGGTCAAAAGGAATAATTGGACTTAACAATAGTCAGTTTCACTACTAATTTCAATTTTAATTTTTATTTTCAAGAACATCGGCTCAAAGGAAGGCTATTTATTATAGAAAAAAGCTTAGCAATAGGCAACAGGCAGCTAGAAACGCAAGGTTGATCTAATTCAATAAGGCATATTTTCAGTTATTAACAGTTCGTTATGGTACATACATACAAATGAAGTAATTTTCCAATACCAATTTTCAATGCGAGAAAAGCTACGAGTAAACATAATAATAAGAAATTGATATGTATTTCTTTGTTCCAAATCATCATTAGAAACATTGCTTTTCATAGCTCTGATATAACAAACGACATCTAGTAACTTATTTTATATTCAATACTAATAAATAATGAAATTTTTAATAACCTGAGAAACTGTATATAATTAGCTATTGGTGTGAAATACTTATGTACATATGTACTTTGGTGTGAATATGTCTAAGAACAGTGTGTCAACGACTACTTATTCCCTCATAAAAACATCTCTAATATTTTAGTGTGGACACCCCTCGTTTCTATGTTTTGTACGAAAAGATATAATACAATATTTTTTCACTTTGTCACTTAAAACTACCGACCGAGACCAATTTCAATATTTGATTTTGTTTCGTCTACATATTTTAAGTATTTGCTGGCATGTAGCATTAGTAGTTAATTGATAGCTCATGAACTGCGTGATCTGCCATCATTACGTAGTGTTTGTGTTTTGAGAAATTTAATTTGAGATTATATAAACTTGACTGAAGTGAAAGCAGGCACTTAAATGGCTTCAAAGAGTAATAAAACTATCGCCTTTAACTAATATTGTGCATCTCATTTAAATAGACCTGATTATTTTTATTTTTTTTATATTTTTTTTTTCATTATAGTTACGTAGCACATAAAACTAATCCAGATAGATATAGTGTAATATATACATATGTATATCTTGATGAAACTTGATAAATGCAGGTTCCTTAGTACAAAAAAAAAAAAAATCGAGTTCATAGATGGGTAATCGGACTACTGCTCAACCGAAAACCTACATAAAGCTGTAATTTGGTACAAAGGATCGCAGTGGCAAGGAGCACCTGTGGAGAAACTTTTTTAAAAAAGTAGGCGTATATCCTAAACCACTTGAGCTACAACAACCAAATGTGCTCAGCGCAAATCTTATAAGAACTTCTTCCGACAGTGTGGAAATGGATGTAATCGGATGTAAACCCCGAAAACTGTTAGAACTACTAAAAGCGCGATAAATCAGTAACTAAATACGGCAGACTTCATCATCGCCCACTTTTTGGTAAAAAACTTTTCAAGCCCCTAAGTAACGAATATGTAGACCCCTATACCCATAGTTGACTTTTGATCGAAAATGTCGGTCAATATGTGATATATATAACTGCAATTAGGGGATAATTCTTCTCTTATAATGGCATATCTGTATGTCAAAAATGGGTTGTTTCGGACCCATTCTTCCCTTAGTCCTCAGATACCTAATATATAAATTTTCGAACTTCAAGGTGACTGTACCGCATATATCGGCCAATATGTGAGTTATCCCAAAGCAAATAAGAGAGCGTATTTTATGCATAATAGTTTATCACCTTAAAGTATTTCCCTGGCGTTGATTCTTGCAAGTTGCAAGAGTATAAAATGCTCGGTTGCACCCGAACTTAGCCCTTCCTTACTTGTTAAGTATAGCTTGCTTATCTTCAATGTGGTAAAGAAAAGTGATCGACCAAAACGGCGGTACTCTTTTTCTTAAGTGTAGTTACTGTCAATTTGCAGCGGTTTTCTCAAATTACAGCGGCTTCAAATCTTCATACATATGTATGTACATACATATATCCATTCCATATAGTAGACAGTGTAGGGTAATTGTTTCATAAATATTCGCAAAAAAGTGAGTTAAAAGCCGCAAGATAGTAAATAATTGAATAGCAAAATTGATTGATAGCAAGTTTATTAACATTAAACTGAAAATCTATAATGTTTAATATAGTATATTGAACGGCTACGTTTTGTTAAAGTGAAATGCTTTAATTAGAAGAAAGAGTATTGCATCCATAATTTACAATCACAGCCAAGAATATGCACTATTATTAGAAAGAAATTATTTCTGAATTTCATTAAAATTTCTTACATCTTGGCCGATATATGCGATATAACGGATATAACGCAAACCGGAAGTTCGAAAATTGCATATGCTATATAAGGTATATGCGGCCCAAGGCAAGTCATCCTTTTTACCCATTTTTGCAGCAACTTTAGAAAGGAATTCGTGAAGTGACCGGTAAAAATTCAGCTCTATGCAACAGTGTCCACATATTTGATGTCTGGGCCGTAGAAAGTTTTAGTCTGATGTAAACAGTTTTAGGGCCTAAGATTAAACTCCTTGAGGGTACTAATTGTGCAAAGTTTTACTCTGATGCCTTCATTGATGTTTGATTGATATACCGGAAAAGAAAATAATCAGATGGAATTTAAAGGTTTGTTCTATGGGAAATAGGTGTGTTTGTCATTCGATTTCTATCTGTAATAGCGACCGAGTTCAGGTGCCTTTGAATATGTGTACCATGTATGTTTCATTGCAATATTTCCTTTTTGGCTCATCTTATCCCTTCAACGGACGGACAGACAGTAACCCGGATTTGAACTCGTTTCGTCACGCCTGATCATTTAAATGTTGGGAGAGTATGACAAAACTGCTTCAGCCCATTGGATGACACTTCCATCCAAGGATTCGTTATTGGTGGATGTAATAAACTTTGTATTTAGACTAAAGAACAAAAAACGGTATCTGATACACGTAATGCTGAAGAAACGTAAGATAGTAGAAGTTCTCTTATTCTTCCAAATTATAGGATTCATTCACCCATATAACTGTACTAAGTACATACATATGTATGTATGTATGTATGTATGTACAGCACAAATATGAGGAACGTGGCAATTCATAACATCCACTTATTATCACATCCTCAACATTCAACAAACAATACCGACACACTAAAGAATTTATCTTGGATGCATGCACATCATGAGTGAGGGAATATACCTGAAGTGAGTATGTTGATTAGCGCATGCCGCAAATGTGCACGCGCATGAATAAGTTCTTCTTCATGTACGATTTGCAATAGACAAGCCAAGGAAATGCATGCAAGAAGAAAACAATACATTTGTCATAAGGCTAAAGAAAAGCAGTTAGGCGGCAGGTATGCACACAATCGAGCATAACAACTAGGGAACTACCCGAGGATGCAGAAAAGACGAACTAAAAGTAAAGATATGTATGTACATATGTCTTAGTTTAGGAGTTCTGAAAAGACGCTAAAACATTTTGTTTTGTAGCTGCGAAGAAAAAACAATTGTAATTTTTAGTCGTGTATAGACATTTCATAGGCGTGTCAAAGAAAGGCGGCAACAAAATGAAGCGGGTGGCAGTAGATGGTTGAAAACAAACAAACGTACATACTTGTAGATGCATATTTTTGCGCTTAAAGTGTATTAAACCATTTCAATGTTTGTTCAGGCATTCCGTAGATTTCCTTTATTTACCCTATTAAATGCCTGTCCTTCTTTGTTACCTGTGCTTGCATTTTGTCCCTGTGTCTTGACATGCATGTTGATATTGCTGCTATGTTTGTCCTTTCCCTTATCTTTTCATTACGAAAAGTAAAAATTTTTATATGTTCTGAAATCCTGTGTATGCATTTGTTTCTATATTCCTAGCAGTTAAATGAACTAGTAAACTGCCTTACAACTGGCAAGAATCGCTACTACTACGCACTAGTCAGCCTACTACCTTTTTCCGCACAGAAAGTGATATTATATTATTACACACTAGTGTCATAAAAGTTCTAAACGGACAAAAAGTGGTTTAGAATAAAAAATAAGAGCAATAGGCAAAACTAAGTAAACAATAGAGGTTTATTTACAAGTATAATTCGGGTAATATTATTGTGTGATAGAATTTTCCAACGAACAGTGAGTGTATTGTTATATTTATATTTACAAAACACAAAAATCCGGCTAAATCAAGGTTCACAGAGAACTACTGGATGAGAATACACTCCTATGGAAAATTTTGTAAAATTTAGTAGATACATATGTACGTGAACTAATGCAACAACAACTTTCATTAGACGGTTATACTGGCCGGCTGTCACGCAATACAGGGTGTTTGATGAATTTCGCTACATTAAGAAACTCAAATAATTTTTTGCCAGTGTATGGAATTCATTTTTGTTTTATTCATGTTAAAGCTCATTCAGTTTTATTAAATATAGTTTAATTAGTTTTAAAAATAATGGAATTTAAATGCCTCCCTTGCTCGTTGATGCATGTGCGGCATCTTACCAAAAAGTTGTTCATTACTGCTTGGAGAGTTGAGACAGGAATAGCCGCAATTGTTTCTCGAAAGGATTGCCTTAGTTCATTCAAATTTGTTGGTTTTGCTTTGTAGACTTGCTGTTTGCAATAACCCCACAAGAAAAAGTCAAGTTGAAAGAAATTCTCATTCGGCGTAATTCTGGATAGAAAAACTCTCTCAACATGCTCAAGTAACGGTCTCCAGTAACCGTAACGGTGTGACCGTTTTCTTCGAAGAATTAGGGAACGACAATGCAGCGTGATGAAACTGCACACCACACTGTGACACGAAGTGGATGCAATTCCGTTTCCATCCTCTTCCACCATTTGAAGCATCTTCTGGCAAAATTCCAAGCGAATCGGCAAGTCTGCAGTGTTCAGTTTGTTGGCCATTTGAATTTTATATGGGAATAAGTTCAAATCTTTGTGCATAATTATCTGTAATGACTGTCTGCTTACACCCRWTTGAGCAGATAAGCTTCTTGTCGAAACACGTGGATTGTTTTGTATGGCAGCAGCTACAGCAGCGATTGCTTCCTCCGTTCGAATTGAAGGGTTTCGATGGTAAGGTCTTCTGTTGACTGTCCCAAGCTCGGCAAAATTATTTACAAGTCTCATTATGGTCCATCTGCTCGGAGGATTGCCACCAAACGTGCGCCTATACTCTCTTTGAACCGAAACTACGGACTCCAGTGCGTGATAGCGGTGGACAATCCAAATTCTTGTTTCAGTGTCCCAGTTAACCATTTTTGTTAAATGTAAAAGTCAATCTGCAAAATAAAATAAAAATTAACCAGATTCATTAAATAGAAAAGAAGTTATTTAATTTTTTTTGGTAGCAGCTTTCATCAGCCACCCTGTACATAGGCCTACTAGTTCTTAGATAGATGTACATATGTATGTGGAAAAGTATAGAAAATGCAGTGGGTTTGACCATTTCGCAAATTCTTTATAACTTGCATATTTGTAATAAGAAAATAAAAGTGGTTTGAAACGAAAAGTTAAATAACACACATTAGGAAGTGGGGCAAAAGAAGAAAGACCCTAATAATCGATATAAAACTGTTTTGAATCGTTTTTCAGCTGCTAAGTTGTCCTGTTTTTGCGTTTCCGACGATGCGATTTGATTTGTTTTAAAAAAATTATCCATCCGGGTCTATATGATAGATTCAATGGCTGTCAATAAAAAGATAAATTTACGTAATAGTTCTTCAATTGTATTAAAGCTTTGATATAAGCAATTACATTGTAAACATATACTGTTTTTAAAGGTAAAGGTCTGTTAAATTTATATATACTGTAGTTTATTTAGAAAGCTGTGATTCACGCTAGTTCGTTTTAGACAAGAAGCGAATTTACTTGAGTCTAAGTATTTTTTCGGACGGATTTGTTATTTATCTGTAGGAGGGGTCGACTCAACCCTTCCATAGGCATAATATTATCAGGAAAGGATTCTCTTCGATTTTCAAATATGTACATATATATTTCACATGTCAAACACTTGTCCATTTGTCAAAGATTTTCAAAACATAGCTGCGCCTTCTAAATGTGATGGTTTGTGCCAAATTTGAGTTCTGTACCTTAGTGCCTAGTTATGGCACGTTATACGTTTTCGATTAATGGTGTATTGAGGGCGTGGTAAAGAACATGAGTTTCATCAAGATATCTTAATTTCCATAAATTCTCGAAGCATTGAAAAACTTCGATTGACCACATAAATATGTATTAAGTATGTGCGAATAATTGCAAACTGATTCACTCTCAGAAATAATACAATTGCTAGATATTGGGAAAAAGTAGATTGCAACAGAATACGCAATCCAGGCAATTCCTGCAATCCTTGCCCGACAAAAATTGATTATTTGTGATTAATTCTTGAAAGCAAAATTTAATTGTATTATATATGCATATACACACTTATGCATATGCAAAAGTAAGCTGGCTTCATTAGACGCCAAAAATGATAAGTAGATGTTGATGAAATTAAAGAGTTAGATGAAGTTTTAATCAACTGTTGTTGATGAAAATGAAAGCGTAGATTATCTGGATATACCCGAAATGACGTTGCATAATCTTGGTTCACCTCTTATTTTTCAGCATAATTTCAATCCACCTCAATTATGCAACGGTACACCTTTGGTTATCAAAAATATTACAGGAAATATTAATGAAACAACCATTTTGACTGAAAATTTTAATGGAGAAATGGTCCTCTTGTCACGTTTTCAAAGATGGTGTACGATTGTGTGCCTATTCGAAATAGGGCTGAATTGAATTTGAAAACAAAACTATAAATATTATTGTTAAAACTTAAGATGATGTATCCTCGTTGCTTTTTCTTAAATTTTATCAACTAACAAACTTCGGAAAATATCATTTTCAAATTTGGGAGTATTTTTTTAAGTTTTCACTTAGTGTATTCTCACACCGGACATGACGTTTTCGAGTTTATTAGAAAATACAATTTGTCTGTATTAAATTGTTTATAATTCATATATATCTTAGCCATAGCAATACGTGGACAGGGGTCTCTAGTAAGTATACCATATATAAATAAAAATTGTTTTTTTGGAAAAAGATGTAAAATCCCACTATCTAATGGTTATCAAAACGTGATTAATGACTCTGTGGTAAATCCTAAAACTTTAAATATGTGAAAGTAAAGCCGTCTACATGGATCAAATCTCGGACGAGCCAAATTCTGAGTTATAAATGAAATTTGTTATATCGAAATCATATTATTTCTAAACATCCCAATGTATAACTTATTAAAGAATGTATGTAAGTTTGTACATATGTATAAATCTATGTTTTCTTTCGTGTATGCTTTTATTTTATTTCGTGTTACGTGGCAATTAGGTCACAAGAAAGGAATATCCGATGAAATCTTGCGTTCATACCCGAGAAGCAGCAAAAAATAGTCAGACTTTTTAATTTAAATTTCGTCAAAATATTGTTTTTTTTGCTAAGTTGGTATGACTATCCTGTGCCAAATGTCACATCAAAATAATCATTAGTGAATTAGACGATTTTTTATGATGAGTGAAATCATTCAACAAGGAGGTTCTATAACATTTTCTGTGCGGAATCAATTTTCTAGTGACGAAACATTCAGAATGTTAGAAAAAGCGGTTAGTTCGGTGATAATGGTTTGTCGCGAGGAAGTGCGTTTGATTGGTAAAAATTATTCAAGAGTGTCGAGAACGCGTTGATGCCGAACCGCGTCCAGGACGGCCATCAACTGATGATCAACACGCTAATAAAATAAAGGAGCAGAACAGTCAGAGATCTTACTGGCATCTTTGAAATATCGGAAGGATCAATGAAACCTATTTTGAAAGATCATTTTAGTCTAAGAAAAGTGAAAGCAGAATTGATTCCAAATCACTACATTTTTTCGAAAAACCGTGTAGCAGTAACGTCTGTGAAATAATGCTTTCCGACGGGCATGGTGGGCTTAGATCTATGTTTACGAAAAATCAAGGCTATGTTGATAGTTTTCTTCGATTATCGAGGTGTTTTGCACTCTGACTCACCAAACAATCCTTTTGAGTGTTATGCGTCGCTTGCGCGAAGTTATTCGTAAAAAAAGATCGGAATTATGGGCCAATAACTCTTAGTTTTTGCACGATAATGCACCGTCGCATACTGCATTGATTCTTGTGAGTTTTTCGACGACACATCTAATTTAGCTCTGTGTAAGTTCTGTGGTAAGTTCTGGCTTTCAACAAACTCAAATGACGGCTTCGGAGAAACCATTTTGAGTCAATTAAAGACATTAAACATGAGTGGGACGGCATAGATTTTGAAGAATAAATTAGGAATTTTAAAATTATGAAGAAATTCTTTCTATTTGTTGCTCATAGTAGTATGTACATATGTACTACTTGCCCTTGAGCAAAGATAATCACTAAATTATTCCATTATTTTCATTTTAAAATGAATTATTTCCTGTGTTAGGGCGACGTTTGCAGGTTGTTTTCTTAAAGTTTTAAGTATACAATTTTGATAGAATTTAGTGTCGTCGTAGCGTTTTGCGCCTTATGTGTGGCATAACGAGGAGCTAATACCAAAATGGTTTCAATAAAAAAGCAAAAATTAGCAATTGTCCTCCAATTAAGTAGGTAGTCAAAACAACAATGCATCCCATCAGTCTGGAGCCGGGCAGTCAAATAGTCAATTTAATTGATTGGCACAGCCGAGTTGGAGCAGCGTGATGACGAGCAAGCGCGGAAAAAGGTGGCATTCGCAAATAATTATGAAGAATGAATAGTAAATTATCATAAAGACTTACATATGTGGCTATCATGTGTTAGGGAACTTAAACACCGCACGCGTATATTATTTGCTATTACAAGTGCCTGCATTGTGTATTTTTGGATTTGCTAGATTCTGAAAGGCATTGTAGACAATATAAACCGAACTGTTTATAAGCATATATGTGTGAGTAAGTATACGTTTTAAACTTTATACCGGAAGTCAAGATTATTCGCCGATTTGCCACCTTTATACTTTCGCAATATGTTGCTACAGAGTAGTTAACATGTCACAGACCAATAAAATGTTTCCAGGGTTTCATTAAGGTACCTCAGATATAATTATCAATATAAAAACATATATGGAGGAAAGTCAGTCGGACGTTGTAAAATCATAATATTAGTTATATGAGGGCTAGGTGAAGTTTACGGTTAATTTTATCTATTCAAAGCACAAAGATATACTTTTAAATAAAACATGCTCCCATTGTCATTGAGATAACTCACATATAGTATAAGTCGAAGTCGCCCGCCAATTCAAAATCATTGGATAGGTAAATGGAGGCTAAGGGACATATTGACTCGATTCAACCCATTTTTGCGTACAGACACGATTAACGGGAAAGAATTTTCTCTGAATTTCAAATATATATCTCACACATTGCCTTATGTTTTCAGTCAAAAGTCAACTATGGGCACTGAAAGTGAAAAAATTATATGGAATATAAAATTGTGTTATATGGAAAGTGCGCATTAGCATTAGACAAACGCACATATATACAAACGAACGGACAGACAGACAGACGGAAACGGCTAAATTAAATGAGCTCGCCAAGCCGTCTGTTTTTTATGGGTGTTACAGTTATAGTTGCAAATTTAAATACCCTGTTCAGGGATTCAATAGAAAACTGAAAAGTGGAGGACTTTTGCTTTACAATTAAGAGTTCAAATTTAGTACTAAAAGAAGAAACGTATTCGAGTTTTCTGTCCACAAAACAAATATGAGATGCTCTTCATACTAAACATATTAAAAGTATGCATTTCAAAACAAAAATAATATCAACGGATCCACAATCTCCGAAATCTGTTTGTCCAACTCCTTTTTTATGGAACGTTCAGTCTAGTTTATTCCTTGCCACTGAATATGATTATAGCGATAATGAGAAATTATTGTTCATTTATTTTACAAAGTAAATTTCTTTAAGCATTGCATTCAAAATAGAAAATTTTACAAAGTGATGACCAAAACGGCAAAGGTGTATGCCCCAATGAACGCTTTGCTTTCAGTGTTGAGAGTACCCATACAAAAACACGTCTAACTTTTCTGTCAATTCAAACGTCTGACGGAAAAGCGAAAGGAAAATTCAATGTGAATTGGCCATAAGGATTATTACAGCACACAAAAAGCATATGTATGTGCTCCAATGTGTTAGAAATTCTTACGATTCAAGCAATTCGGCTCGCGAGTATATAAAGGTATTTTTGTTTACATTTCGCATTTTCATTTGTGTATGCCAAATGCTCTTACAATCGCCCTTATATACATACATATATACATATATGAACACTTACCAAGTTTTGTTCCCGTTACAATTTTCTAACAGCGTCTGTCATTAACAGAGAGAGCCGTTGACGTTTTACGGCTGATATGTTAAAATGTTTGGCGCGCTGCCTTCTGTTGAAAATGAATGCAATTTTAAGGATTCATTATACTAAATCCATGGAGATTTTGTGTATATACATATACATGTATGTATGTACATGTGAACATGCTTTACAGAAGTTAGTAGTAGTAGTAGTAGTGTTACAGTAGTAGTAGTGAGACAATCATAATGGTAAGCAAAGAGAGCACATTATGATTGTCTCAAATTACAAGGCTTTATTTTAAGCACACGTGGGCTAGGTCAATAACATATTGAAGCAACAGGAAAACATTTACTGGCGCCCTGAATAAAAGCGGCTGCCGTAAATTACTGTCAAACATTCCTCATGTCCATAGAGTTTGTTCTAATCATGACTTGAAAACGACGCGGCATTGAATTGAGATTTTCTGTTACTTCTGGTAAGTGGGAATGCCACTAATATATGAAATTAAATCTTTGGAATTATCTTTTTTAAAGCGTTCATCGAGGACGGATCTTTTTCTTTTCTTTCAATATAATATACATACATACATTTTTGGTGGACCAGCGGTTGAAGGCGGTTGCATTGAAA
This sequence comes from Bactrocera latifrons, assembly GCF_001853355.1. Taxonomy (NCBI): domain Eukaryota; kingdom Metazoa; phylum Arthropoda; class Insecta; order Diptera; family Tephritidae; genus Bactrocera; species Bactrocera latifrons. The sequence continues at coordinate 40,621 of NW_017537022.1, forward strand.
AAATGTGATGCAAAGAAAACTAATTCACTAAATCTAGTGTGAATTCCGCTACGGATGCTTCTGGCCTAGTTGTGGAAGTTGTTTGCAAGTATACGAAGTAGGATCAACACACATTTTCTTATAGAGTGTCCCGTCTTTGTAAGATCAATTCCTCGGCCGTATGAAATGAACATGTGAAAACTACCCTATTGATCGCTTGTTCCATCTAATCTCAACGAAATCAAATTTTTACAGTATTTACATTGACAGGCTTTATCGAAACTTTATAACGAATGGTTCTTGCTCTACCAAATGTCCCATAAAAAGCATGGTATTAACTAAAAACTCGGCTAGCGGTCAGGGTATTGCTTTGTTTAAGTTTAAACTAAAATTTCGGATGAGAACTGATGATATTTTGTATGTTGATGAAAAGTAATATTTTTATGAAGGGAGATTGTAATTAAATTATTAAAACATATAATTAGTTACATATGTATAAGTACATATGTACATATGTTGATAAATAAAAACTTCAGTTGGTTCAACCTTCTTTGTGCACTGTTAGATATACATTTGAGTAAATATGTACATACATATACATATGTATGTATGTTGTCCATACAAAAGCAAGAACATCAATACAAAGCACATCTAGTGAAAACGGGGCGCTATGGTTCTGACGATAGTAAAATAATGAAATTTATTGTTTATCTGGAAAGGCATTGAAACACATGTTGAGTTCAAAACATGGACCGCTGTCTGCATTCGTTGCTGTTGTTGCAAAAGCGTAGCAGTAGAGGGTTATGCACTGATTACAGTGAAAAACATAAACCATAAAATTATAAATTCATACATTCAAACAGATACAGACTTAACCATACATACTTACATCTACGTATGGCTGCTATTTTGATTGGTAGTGGTGGAGTTTGCACTTTTTCACTCGCTTGGTTGATTTGCAGATGTTGATGATTTGTACATATGGATGTACTATGTACATATGTACGTGGGTGGAAAACATATTATTTTGTTATAAGAGCTTTATGATTTTTGTTCTGCTATTAGTTTTGTGTTATCTTCATTACTCATTATGTGCATATGTAAGTAAATATGCATTTATAGTGTTATGTGTATTATGGCCATTTTTGTCGAATAAGTGTGAAAAAAATTTGAAATAATTTTGAGGTTAATTTCGGTTGTTTGGCTTTGTCGTTAATTTTAGCTGTACATATGTTTTCAACAATAAATAATCGATATACATACATATTCAGCTTTTGGTGGTGAATTTCATGAAAGAAGTATACCACAAGTTCATTTAGTATCTGTTGCACAATTCTGACTGAATGTTATGGAAAGGTTACACACTAGTTTCTTGTCATTAACGCTTATTGTTTGAGACATACAAATATGACAATTACATATTTTATTGTTTATTTTTATATTATAGTAATAGATATGTTGAATTTGGATTTTCAAAAACATAATATTTTAAAAAGAAAAATATTTTTTGGGCTCTTGGTAGTAATATTAGTTATATTTTTACCTACATATTTAGAAAATAACCCCAAACAAAGTCAGATATTTTTTTTTGCCAATTCAGACTTTATCGCCTTAGTAAAGGTTTTTTGTTTTTGCATTTTCTTCTTAACTTCTCGGATTGATAAAGTAGTAAACATTTTATATTTCGCCTTATTAGAAAAGGCAATATTGTTGCTTACAAACAGCAGAACCTGTTCTTACGTGTTTTATTTAAATCTTCACAAAAAATATGTATAAGTAAAGTTTTTTGTATTAATTTAACTATTCTTTACTATTGTACTTTGTCAAAAAACACATTTCGGTGTTATTTTGGTTAATACTTTGAAAAATTAATACAGCTAAATACTACAGGACATACATACTGTTCATGAAAATATTTATGTATACATAAGTATAAATGGATCAACTTCAGCGATTTCGATGGAGTATGGTTTTTATACTCTTGCAACCTGTTGCTGCAGAGTATTATACAAGGTGCGTTCCAAAGTAAACAGGACTTAAAAAAAATCAGAACAAATGGTTTTTTCGGCAAAATCAATTTATTTTATTCAAAATAGTCTCCTCCTGCTTCAATGTAGCAGCATGTCGAACAAGTGTCTAAGCTCGTTGGTCGGTATGACCGCTGCTATGCCGATGCAATTCTTTGGAATGACCTCTAGGTTTGCATAACGCTTTCCTTTCATAGGCAAACGCATTTTTCCGAAAAGGAAGAAGTCGCACGGTGCCATATCAGGTGAATACGGCAAGTGGTTAATGGTTAAAATGTGATTTTTGGTCAAATAATATAAATATAAAGTAAAAATTTTAACAATTTTAAAACAAAAGTAATGTTGCTTCTTTGTTAGAAGCTCATTTTCGTACAGATAGATAACACAAACATACTGACACTGAAGACGCAATAACTTCACTTCCAATCGATGAAATGTCATGATTCTCACTGGACAATCGATAAAGATAGCAGATTCTAACGCACCAGTCCTCATATAGATGGCGCCACCAGGGGACGCTAAGTTCAAAATGTCCTGTTTACTTTGCAACGCAACTTGTAGTTTTGTTCACTTAACGGTTGTACGTATCACCTAAAATTGGGCGATATAGATATACGGTTATTTATGTATATATAAATGAACAGTATGACGAGAAAATTTGCTATCCCGGTGACTGTATCTGTCCGTCCATCCGTTAGTGCAAGCTGTAACTTTAGTAAAAATCTATCTTAAGGTGTATATCTCCTAAACTACTAAAGCTACATTAACTAAATTTGCTCAGCGTAAATATTATAAGAACAGCTGCCGAGAGTGTAAAAATGGATGAAATCGAAAGATAATCCTCACCACAACCACGTCTACTTCTCACATAACATAATTTTAAATTCCACTTGATTCTTTCATTTTACAGTACACAAATCACGAAGTAATTAAAACAACGGGATAAACTTTTGCACTAATAATTATTTTCAAGTATGTCACCTTTTGACCAAGTATTTCTCGAATGCAACCAAGTCTGTTCAAGTCCCTAGGTAACGAATATGTGGACCCCAGTATCTATATTTGAAAATATCTGTCAATGTGTGAGATATACAACTGAAATTCAAAAATGGTTTCAATCGAGTCAATACTTCCCTGAGCCCCCATATATCTTAATATAGAGATTTTCGAACTTCCGGATGATCTTATGCTGGATATATAGGCTAATATTTGAGTTACCTCAATGAAAATTACAGAACATATTTTACTCAGTATTTCTTGGACAAAAACTTGATCTAGCCCCCATATATGTACGTATGTATGGATTTTCGACCTTCCGGCTGATTTTACACCATACGATTGGTGACTGAATGTGAGGTACCTTAACGAAACCCTGGGTACATTTTTTTAGTATGTGGCATGATAATATGTAATAGATAGAATCGAGTCGATACTACTCCAACTCCCATATACTACGTAAAAGATATTTTCCTGCCCTTGGTTCTTACAAGTTGCAAGAGTATAAAATATTCAGTTGCACCTGAACTTTTAACCCTTTCGTACTTGTTTACCCATAAATTCTTTTAGAAATAATACAAATATTACAGTATATGTATTATATGTAAATATGTACATACATATGTACATTTAATACATACATATTTTAGTTTTTAAAACTTAAGCATACTTTTCCGCTGACTATTTTGAAAAACTGAAGAACTCTTCTGTACATTGTGGTATTTTTAACATCAATAAAACACCGCTGACTCACAGGCAAACGTGAAACACCCGATGCCTATCAATTGCGTTCCCCTATTCTCTATATCTCTGTCATTTTCATCAACTTCCAACGTTCCACTCACATAACCCCAGTTACAAAAAACTATACATACATACATGCGTTTTTTGCCCACCGAGAGTAAATAGAATAATCGTGTGCATATTACTCGTATGTATGTATGTATGTATGTATATTGAAATTATTTAATTTATTTCTATGCCATTCGTTCCTTTATTCAATAAATTCAAATGGGCACGTCCGGTGGGTTTGTATGCATGTTGTCATTGTTAGGCTTTGTTGTTATTACTCATTTTTTGTTTTTGTTCGCAAATTTATACACAACACTCCTGTTTGGCTTTAATGCGTGGGTTTATAAGTAATAATTACGAATGTGTGTGAATATATGTATGTACGTGTGTATGCAAACTGGTTATGGGTAGTCGCGTTTTTCATACTTAAAAAGGGGGACAAATCAACAAAAGCAGCTTGACAATAAAAGCTCAATCACACAAAGTGTGCGATAGTTTATAACTACAAAAAAGTTTTCGCAAAAACTGTAAAATATTAAATACAAGTTTATAAAATGAGTTTTCGAGCTGAAGTCCCCGAAAACGGCATTTTCTAACTACTTATAAATATCCAATACCAACAACATAAATAAAAAAACAACAAGAAATTATTATTTATTAGACTGCATTGTTATAAACACTTTAATATTGATAGAACTGCTGTTTACTTATTTTTGACGCTCACAGTATGTATGTACATACATTAAACATATTATAGGACGTGGTAACGTCCATTTTCCAAAAATTTAACCCACAGTTGTTCTTTGCTATTGTATTTAGTTTAGTGCTTAATTATGGCATTTCCTTTTTTCGAATAATGGAGTTTTCGTGGATGGTCCGATTACGCCCATGTACGAACCTGTCACCACTTTTTTTTTTGCAGATGAACATATGTATGTACCAAGTTTCATTAAGCTATCTCACTTTTCTGCAATATTTTACAAGAGTACAACAGACAACCTTTAGGTGAACAAAACTATTAGACTCTGTAGCAGCATGTTGCAAGAGTATAAAAACTACCTTTTATTAATTTTGTAATCCCCATAATCTCGATTCAAAATAATTTTGAAATTTAATGCCAAACACTGATGTTTAATTTGTTGCTTAAACGGCACAAGAATGCATTTTTTACTTGAATCTATTTCCTCAGCACTCCTACTGTTTAAATAAAGAAAAAATGTGGATTGTATACAAAACGACTTTGCCATCTTCTGCCTCTATCAAAGGACTCTTTAGTAATGCGAAAATTCGTAATTTGCCAAAATATGAAAAATTAAATGATGTTTTTTTTTAGGATTCAGTTGATACCTTCAGATATGGGGTTTTTAAAAAAAAATATTTCTAGTCGGTGTTTGCATGAGGGTCAGTCGTCTATCCATTTACAGTACTGGGCATAAAAAAACTGGTCAAGTAGTTATACTTACTTTCAATTTGAGCAAATCTGCTGCGACTGGATTGACATACAATTTTTTGTTCAGCAGGAGTGATGGTAGATACATTATTTATACCCCGGAGATTCAGAGAAGCAGGATTCAATGGCCAACGTCTGTCAATAAAATTGATGAATGATTTCCCCAAGTTCTCCAAGTCATCAGAGGTGGTTATACTTATTCATAGTGCGAGAATCAATTATTCCAGCAAATCGTTGAAATTTTTAATAAATCTTTGCAACACTTTTTATATACCGTTAAAAATAACATCGTTTTAGCCATTATTAAATGTATATTTGTGTCCGAAGTATTCAGCTAAGTATGCTTCGCGTCAAAGATTGTATAATGTATGCTAGTACTAACTGAAGTTAAAGACTCCGAAAGACAATACATATGTATGTACATGTATGCATGTATGGGTGAGATAATATGAAAAATGAACAAAGAAAAATGAAAGGAAAATCATATAATAAATAGTACATCCATACATATAAACTTACATTTGTAGCTTTAAAACTGCCGGAAGAGATGCACAAGTGTAAAGGGATTCGGTGGCACACCTATCCATTGTTAAAGTTAGGTAAGACAGCATGTTGACAGATTAATGTATTGTACATACCTATAGCGGTTTTACGTCGGTAGAGTCGGCAAACTGTTGAAATGAAAATTCTTCTCGATGAAGTTGACGCATGGAGCTTTGACTCTATTGTATGTGTATGTACATAGGTGTGCTTTTTTTGTCTTTTTATATCAATTAAGTGGCGTTTGTAGATTTTCTCGTTAACTTGCTTATCAACATTCTTTTCTGGCACAATGAAGGCAAATTATACATACATATACATATGTACATATGTATGTATGTACGTAAGTAAGGGAAGTGAAATAAAAAACGTGCATGTTTCAGCCATCGGCTTTGCTTATGCCACTGCTCCTGCCAAAAACCTTGAGAAGTTCTAGCTCACGACAGAACACTAGATACTCTTATATATGTACAATAAGTAGCATGCGAAAAGAAATTTAAATGTTTTACACGCACAAAAGATTGCGATTCAGTGCATCTAATTGCAGCAGATGCCAATAATTGAGATGAATGATGCGAGCGAACTTGGTGAGACAAGCATCTGCTTGAAACAAAAGGCTTTAATTTCCCACTTTTGAATTTTATTCGTGCCCTTATTTGCTCTTCGCTCAATTGCATTATCAACATGTGCATTGATCAGCATATACATACAGTGGCTCAAAGTAATAATGGAACAGTAAAAAGGCAGAAGTTTCGATCAGTATAATTGATCATAAGGATTTAGTACAAATATTTTGTATTTTATTTTAAAATGTATATATCATAAGCTTAAAAAATTAATAAAAAATATTGTAAGTTTCACATTTGTTATATTTTAATTTATTACTTTTTCGTAAAAACATATATTTTAATCCCAAAGTAATAATGGAACACTCTACTTATGCATTGCAGAAATCGCGACTAACTTCAATTTCTTATTAGTTAAAACAGAAAAAGTAAGGGGAGTCCCAAGAATTCGGTATTCAAGTGAAACTAGTTCTGTGTTTAAGTGCTAAAAGTAAGATGGCTCCACAGGGTAAACAAACCACAGTTGAACAACGAGAAACTGTCATTCGGTTATCAAAATCGGGGAAATCTATCCGTGATATAAGTGAAATTTTGAGTCGAGCTCCGACAACAGTATTTTATATAATAAAAAGGTACAAAAATAATGGTAACTTCAGCAATAGACCAAAGCCGAGTAAACGCAAAATTTTTTTTGAGGCCGATGAGCGTTGGCTTTTAGCTCAAATTAAGAAAGATCCTCATACAAGTGCTCCAAAATTAGCTTCCTTAGCAGAGAAGTATTTAGGGAAAAGTTCGGATCCAGAAACTGTGCGGAATGTGCTGCGGAAACACAATTATAATGAAAGAATTGCGAGGAAAAAACCTTTTGTAAGCAAGATCAACAAACAGAAACGGATCAACTTTGCCAGACAGCACATTCGCAAATATTTCTCCTTCTGGAAAAATGTTTTATACACGGACGAGAGTAAATTCAACATATTTCGGTCAGATGGGCAGTCATATGTTTAGAGAAAGCCTAACACAGAACTCAGACAAATTAACCTACGCCCAACTGCGAAGCATAGCATGGGGTCGATAATGGTGTGGGGTGCGATATCTGCTAATGAACCAGGAATAATGCATATAATAGAAGGGAATATGGATAAGATGGCTTATTTGAACATTCGAAAATTGGTGGGATCTATGCCAAATCGCTTGAAAGCTGTTTTACAAAATGAAGGAATGCCCACTAAATAATAAAAAAAAATCAATGTTTAATTTTTTACTTAATTTATTTGTACTTATTTATAAGTGTTCCATTATTACTTTGAGCCTGAATTCTGTGTATCTATTATTATAGTTATATTTTTCATGGTAAATATGAAATATTTTAAAGTTTTTTTGGGTTGATATGTAGGAACATTAAACAGAATTTTAAAAGCAAAAAAAAATTATTGTCTTCTTTCAATTTAAATTTTTTGTATTTAAGATAAAAGTATTTTAATCATACTGTTCCATTATAACTTTGAGCCACTGTATGTACACATAAATATATATGCACCTATTTATATGTATGTATGTATGTATGTACATATATGGAAGTATGTAATTTTCCGGCACTGCCCGTACTCATTTGTAGAACCAGTTATCTGTTTTTTTTTTCAGAGAAGCGTAATAGCATCGCGATGCGATGAAGGCGAATATAAAGCAGCATACACCTATTACTTTCCATTTTTGTTGATAACTCAATTTATTCGAGCTCTTTATTGGTGTCAAGGAATGAACTTCGTGTTGCAGATTGAAATAATTAATATATTCAGTCTTGTTAGTAATGTAAATATTTATACCATTATTTGTATTATATTACAATACATCCATATGCATTTATTTCTTATAAAAAGGCAGTGTCTTGTCTTTGTGAAACCAATTGTTTGTTTTATTATATAGGCCACATTAATTAATACGTCAAAATGTTTTTGAACAGGTTTCTAAAACGTCAAATGTTTTTTTGCAAGGATATAACCTTTTTTGGTTTCAGTTTTATTTCTGTGACCTAAATAATTAGCCTTGAATTGGATATGGTTTAAAACTACTTTCATAAAATAATGCATTAAATTGTAACTCCAAGAGTTTCCAAAATAACGAATGAAGCGTTAAAATTGCTTGACCTTTTTTTTAATATCTCCAAATGTATATTATTTTATAAATTCAAAATAATGAATAAAGTAAGAAGCTGTCCATTATTTGGGAGTGTTTAAATGTGAAAAACTGAGTGTTTAAAATGTGAAAAACTGAAAAAGAGTGATTGAATGATAATTAATATAAGGTTAGTTTTCGTAAAGACACCGCGAACCAGAACTATAAATTTACTCGATACATCGCGCCATGCGAGCGAACAACACGCGATGAACTCAATTCAGAGCGAAAAAGGATTCAACAGCCAATAGGCAAAGTTATGGTTTCCATATTATGGGATCTATCCAGTGAGAATTTCAGCAGATTTCATCGACTGGAAGTGAAGTTATTGCGTTTTAAGTGTCAGTATGTTTGTGGTATCTATAATACAAATCTACATCAGAGAATATACATATATGTACGTACATACATAAGTATGTATGTATATACATATATACATACATATGAATAGTTTAGTTAATTGGGTAACATAAAAATGGGACAGAGCTTAATGCTATTCAGATTCGTGGTCAATTATCTGCATAACTGTGCACTTATTCATGCAAACATATGTACATATTTACATGGAAGCTTTAGTACAGTACATCCGCTACAATAATAAATTACCCATAAAAATATGAATTTACATAAACCATTAAAACATATGGTACATGAGTATGTACATATGTACATACTTATGTAATATGTGCACGGAGAGTAATCATATTAAAATCGCGATGCATTTACTTTTGAATAAAATGAGATTGAATAGGCTTTCGATTATTCGTATAAATATTTTTAATTGTATACGTGAAATTATATACAGACGGATAGAGATGTGGGTGCGAGTGAAACAACAGATAAACACATTTGTTTATAAACAAAAAATGTAAATGAGAACAACGAAAAGTGTGTAAAAACAAAAAAGCTAAATAATAAGAAAACATGACGCATCGCTAAAAGCTTTTTCTACTCTAAATGATAAACGCAATAAATAATTGTCAAAACAAATAAAAAGTCGAAAAGCAGTATGATGAGTAAGGCGTATTTGCCTTTTTCGGCTTTTCGGCATTGAGCTTTGTGGAAGTTCTGATTTTTTGTTGTAATATGCAGTAGAACTTTGTTGTCTATATGTATACATACAGCTGTGTTCACGAAAATAATAGTGCCGGTGGCTACTAACTATTTAACAGTGAAATCACATGATAAGTACAATATTCGATCAAAAAATTATTAAAAACCTAATTTTTAATTGATGTATGATATATTTACAGTTTTATCTACTAAAAAAAATTTTTAGTTTACATACAGTCATTAAATTAATATAAAATTGAAAAATTTTGCTGTTCAAGAAAATAGTAGTGGCTATTAAAAAAGACGATAAAACAAAGAATATGAAAGTAAAAGTAAATATTTCATATTTATTATGTTCTCTAAGGTCTAATATTTTGTTGTAAATCCGTTGTTGTTTATAATGGCTAGGCATCGACGTGGCATGGAATCAATAAGGTCCTTACAGCGCCTCACAGAGATTTGAGTCCTTGCCTCCTTAAACACTTGCCAAAGCTCTGTGTTTTTCGATGGCTTTGCTATTGCTACGCTTCTCTTAACACCGCCACATAAGTTTTCGATCGGGTTTAGGTCTGGAGATTGTGCTGGCCATGGTGTCACGTAATGTTTTCAGATTTGAACTAATGATTAGCTAGTTTGCCCTTATGTTTAGGATCATTATCCTGCTGAAATGTCCATTTTAACGAGATTTTCCAACTAGCATACGGTAGCATTACATCTTTCTATGTATTAATGTGCACTGCTTGTTCCATAATGGCACTGATCAAAGAGATTGGACCATCGCCAGCATACGAGAAAGAAGCCCACACCATGGTCTTCAGTCCACCATATTTAACTGTCTTTGTGGTATACCTTTGGTGGTATTCTGTGTTTGGGGGACAACGAACACACTACCTGGACCCTATACCACCAAGAATAAAAGTTTGATCTCGTCCGTAAATAAAATATTGTGCCACTTTTGAGCGGGCCAATACATATGGTCTTTCGCAACTCCTTTTTTCTTGCATTGAAGTGCTTCTTCGTCAAAAGGGGTACTTTTATCGGATTCCTTCCATGTAAATTAGCTACTCTTAGCCTTTGGCTAACTGTGACAGCATTCACCATTAGATTCAATTCATTTTTCATTATTTTTGGCGACTCCGAAGGCTTCGCTTTGATGTATCGCACAATTGGTCGGTCCTCTAGAAATGTAGTCTTGCGCTTACCACCACGAGTTTCGGCTTAATAATATGATGAATAGAATTAAATATCATCGGAGCAGTGCAACCAATCATTTCTTCGATTTCTTTATACATATGTCTTGCCTTGATCTCTTAACTTAACTATCTATTAACTCTCGCTTTTTGATTGAGCAAGGTTTTTTTTCAACCTACTAAACAAGAAATAAAGAGCGATTTCAATAAATTTATATGACACAATTACTACATTATTTTAATACATTTACTGATGTCAGTTAAAATTAAATTTTTTTTTTTAAATTTTTTTCAACTATTCCGCTCGAGCACTACTATTTTAATGAACAAGAGACTTTTGGTGCAAATATTGAAATATACCATAAAGAAAGCAACGCAAAGTAAAAATAACGGCATTTTGGTGTTTTTTTTGTTAACAATATTCTGTTCCACGAAAGTATTGTAGAAATGTTCAATTTACAAGAAAGAACATGCCAGCAATAAGATTGGAGTGTTATGTGCTGTCGCACTATTATTTTCGTGAACATAACTGTATGTACATATGCGTTTATTGGAGGAGTGGAGGAAGAGAAAGCTAAATCTGTTCAGACACTCATACTGATGACGTGATTCAACGGACAGATGTGCTTACAGTTGCGGACGAAAGTTTACGTGCACCTAGTGTTGAAGCAGTTTCATTCCAATCTTCTTTCTAATTATGGTAATAAAATATTGAAAGGGAGAAAATATTTGTTTAAATTTCAAAGAAGAGTCTAGCGACGGTACAGGATTTTGAAAAAAAAAATCAAAAATTGTGCTTCTACTGAGGTTAGGCCGAGAAAGTTATCTCGTAGGAACGTCGAGGAAAGCTATCTGGCTCCAGATTGGTTTTCCTTAAGTGGTGCTTACATATAAATACATACTATGTATATGCACATATGTACATAGTGCATATTTGATGATTTTGACAGAATGCATTCTATAATTTATGATGTTATTGCCTGGAGTTTCGGACTAAAGGTTGGCTTCCAGCTCTCAAGTAAATGCTCAAGAAAAAAATTATTTTCTGAGCTGTGGTCAAGTAATTTTGACAGCAAGTTACGCATTGTGATTGATCCACATTAGAAGAGCAAGAGAGAATAAACAAAGAAAATAAACTCAGCGTGTAATATGCGATTTAAGGAATGTTGTTGCTGATTGGTAATTTTTATACAACATTTCAAAATGAACTACACTTCATAATAATGATTTTAACTAATTTAGGATGAATTTAACGATTACTTTGAGTTGCCTTCAAGAAACAATTGTTGATTTCACGTTTCTTCGCAAAACCAGCGTTGCCACATTTTACAGAAAATTTTCTTGACCATTTCTTAAGCGTTTTTTATATGTGGTTTTTACATTGAGAGCTAGAAACTACATACATACATATTTACGTAAATGATCAGTGTGATAAGCTGAGTCGATTTGGAAATATATGTACCTCGTCCTGTCTGTATATACGCGAGCAAGTCCCTCAGCTTTGGAAATAACAACTCGAATTTTTACACACGATCTTTTCTTCCCAACAAGCTACTAATTTTTCAGAACCGCCGATATCGTACCACCACAGAATATGCAGGTACGGATGTAGTGTTCGAAATAATAGCAGTGGTTTGTGAATAATAGAAGTGGCTGGACGATGCAATGGTCACGAACGGTAAAACATAGAGGTGCCAAAATCAATGTAAGGGTAGCTTGTCTTAACATGGTACAGGTCCATTATTTTGAAAACATGACTGCCAAATTGTACGTTGAAATAATGGAGTCAACTATGCTACCACATGCTGAATGGAAATGCCGTTAAAATGCTTCCATAAGAAGATAACGACCCCAAACATACCAGCAGGTTGGCAAAAAATTGATTTGCTCTAAATGGAGTTGAGGTTATGGGTTGGCCGGCTCGGTCACCGGGCCTTAATCCAATTGAGAATCTTTGGGCGAATAAAAATGCATGATTGAATATAATAATGCAATATATTAAAATAAAACAAGTAATGAAGATCTAATTTCGCGTGCAACCGAACATTTTATATTGAATATATTTGAGGGGAGGTAGTGCCGACCAGATTTTATCTATTTTTGCTCATCTCACATACTACTAACATGCCACATACTCAAAAAAATGTTAGCTCGGTTTCATTTAGGTACCTTACATACAATCAGCAATAATATGGAACAAGGTCAAGTGGTCCGAAAATCTTGGTAATAGTTATATTTTTTAAGTTTTCGCGCAATGGTATCTATTTGAGACGCAAAGAAACACTGTTATGAATAAAACATGTTCTGCAAATTTCAGTTGGCCCAAATATTTACGGATATATCCACCATAAAGTTACCTATATAATTATTACCGAAAAATTTTATCCCGTTATATTAATTCTTTGTTTGTGTCTGGAAAGTGAAAGAATTAAATGGCCCTCGACCTCGCCCGACACTATAACAAAAACCAGAATTTCCCAGAATTCACTTCTTCTTGATTGGCGTTGACACCGCTTACGCGATTATAGCCGAGTTAACAACAGCGCGCCAGTCGTTTCTTCTTTTCGCTACGTGGCGCCAATT